>NC_133652.1:9018605-9318605 GCF_009905375.1 Apium graveolens
GTGCATTGTTTAACAATAGTTTTCTGAACTATTGTGTGAAATGTCTACCAACAATAATTTTCTAAAACCATTATCTCATGTTTTACAACGGTTACTTTTTCGGTTGTATGAAACATATGAAGACAATAGTTCTTTAAAACTGTTGTGCAAACTCCTTTTTTTGGTGATTTTTTTCACAACGGTTCATAAAACCGTTGTATGAATCTGGTTTACACAATGGTTATTAAATATGCAGATAATTAAATATGCAGATAATTAGATATACAGATAATTAAATATGCAGATAATTAAATATGCAGATAATTAAATATGCAGATAGAACATGAATAATTAAATAATCAACTGATATAAATATGTGCATTAAGCGAAACGTGTAAAGTATAAGTGCATTCATATAAAATAGTAACATAGTACATTAAGCGAAACGTATTAACTCTAGAAAGAGAATACACACAACATAGTACATAGTTTTACAATATATAAATATATTGTTCAGTTTTTAACCCAAATTCCCTCAACATTTTCTCTAACCCTATGCTCCATATCATCAGCAACATCACATGCCGGGATATTAGAGCAAAATGGCTGATGCTCCATTGTCGTGTCTCCTAGGTTATCTTCATTGTTGATATCGTGATAGTCTCGAGTCGTGGATTTTAATACAATGGACCAGGTAGCATCAACCGGATCTTCGACATAAAACACTTGCTTCACTTGATCAATGAAAACATATTTATCCTTCTTCTGGACCTGTCGACTAAAGTCCACAAGCGTGAAGCCAAGATCATCCACTTTGATACCTCTGTCATTCGATGCCCATTTACACAAGAATAAAGGGGCTTTGAAATCATGGTAGTCCAACTCCCATATTTCTAGAATGATGCCATAGAACGTCATATCACTCTCGATCGGATTTAAATCCCTAGCACTACAAACTTGAACCGTCTTAGCAACTAAATAAATACCGCTGTTCTGAACAACCCTTGATTTATCATGATCTTTTATGAAGTACATAACTCCGTCAACTAGATATCCTTCATAAGTCAAAACATAATAAGATGGTTTGGCAGGCAACCATCTTATCATTTCTGAAACAGCGGCGCAGTTTTCCTTAAGTTCACTCCTAACCTGCACACATTGTCATTAATTACATATAAGCCACTTATTAATTATATTAAATAAAACTCACAATAAAAGTCAGAATAAGAGAAACCAACTTTTCTTTCGAACCAATCAGCAAACAGCCGATTATGTTCTCCCATGAGCCAATGAACACTCTTTTTCTTTCCTTGATGAATTTCTTCAAGATACTCCATATATGCTTTCTGATAAAAAAACATCTATTATATTCACTCACAAGAATACTTACCGAAAAGATATGGTTTTACAAGAACAAAAACTGAACTTACATTATATAAGGAAATACTTCAGAATTGTTTAACAGGACAATTAAATGTGCCTCATCTCGCTCTTTCTCTTCGACTTCCTTCATCTTCATAAAGGATAAGGGACCAGAAAGCCTGACTTGATCTTTGGGAACACCAGCTGTTTTGCAACTCTCTTTAAGAAACTCGGTGCAAAATTCTACCGATTCCTCACCAAGATAACTTTCGGCGATACAACCTTCCGGATGATAATGGTTTCTAATATAACTCTTCATCACTTTATTAAACCATTCAAACGCATACATCCACCTATAGCACACTGGTCCATACAAATGCAATTCCCAAACCAAGTGGGCTACGAGATGTATCATAACATCAAAAAATGAGGCATGAATTTTTTTTTCAAGCTCACACAAGGCCAATATCAAATCTGACTACAGTTTATCTAGTTTCGAAATATCAACTACTTTGCTGCACAAGGAGTTGAAAAAGAAACACAATCGTATTATTGTGACCCTAACATGTTTCGGAAGAACGGATCGAATTGCAACCAGGAGCAACTGTTGGAGGAGGATGTGGCAGTCATGGGACTTTAGCCCATAAATCTTTAAATCAGCCATGGACATGAAGCTTTTAATGTTCAATGCATGTCCATACGGAAGTTTCATATTCAAGAATGATGACAACATTGTTCTTTTTTCAGCCTTTGATAAAGTAAAAGCAGAAGGAGGCACGTAGGTTTTCTTTTCTAACACCCATGTCAAGCATATCAAGCATATCTTTTGACTTGTGCCGCATATTTAACAATGTCCCCATCATATTATTATACACATTCTTCTCGATGTGCATAACATCGAGACAGTGACGAACGTGGTGAAACTTCAAATATTCTAACTCGAAAAAAATAGACTTTTTCTTCCACGGACAATCAACCTTTTTGGACTTCTTTACTTCCTTGCCATAAGAAAATTTAATCTGTTCCTGTTGTGCTAACACTTCTTTAACAAAAAGGGGTGGACGTGGTCGCCGAAGCTCTTGTTCGCCGTTAAAAGCCAACTTTTGTCTGCTATAGGGGTGATGGTCAGCCAAATAACGATGATGGCCTTGATAACACATATTTTTACTATGACTTAAATATTTGGCAACGGTGTCGTCACCACATATGGGATAGCTCTTGTAACCCTTATTAACACAACCGGATAAATTTGTATATCCAGGAAAGTCATTTAAGGTCCACATCAAAACCGCTTTTAAAGTAAAATAGGATTTACTATAAGCGTCATAGATATTTGGTTCACCTTCTACCCAAAGCTTCTTCAAATCATCGATCAACGGCTCTAAGTATACGTCAATATCATTTCCCGGCTCGTGCGGACCAGGAATTAATATTGATAACATTATAAACTTCCTCTTCATGCATAACCATGGAGGAAGATTATAAGCTACCAATACTACCGGCCAGCAGCTATACCTATTACTTAGGACATTATTAAACGGGTTTATACCATCTGCTCCTAAAGCTTATCGAAGGTTTCTTGGATCACTAGCAAACGAAGGCCACCGATAATCAATATTCCTCCATGAAGGAGAGTCGTCCGGATGCCGCATATGACCATCATTTGACAGTTGTTTTGAATCCCAAATCAACTGTTCAGCGGTATCAGGAGATTTAAACATTCTTTTAAACCTAGGAATGATAGGAAAATACCACATAACCTTGGCTGGACTATTTACCCTAAGTTTACCATCTTTCGCAACCTTCCAGCGAGATAAACGACATTTAGGACACTCAGATGCATTAAGATTTATACCCCTGTAGAGTATACAATTGTTTGGACATGCATGAAATTTAATGTACTTGAGGCCCAAGTCAGATAAGGTTTTCTTTGCCTCATACGCATTAACCGGTAACACATGATCTTGAGGAAGAAAAGAACCAACAGAAGTGAGAAGATCAGTGAAGGCGCTATTGCTAATACCAAACCTAGATTTCCAATTATGTAGCTTTAACATTTACTCTAACTTTGTACATTCACTGCCCTTATACAAAGGTTGTTCTGCATCAGCTACCAACCTATTGAAGTCATACGAATCATGATCGTCCGAATTATAAGCAGCTTCACAAACGTCAACAGTTTCGGATTGAGCATTTTGCTCCTTAGGTAGAAATGTACTACCGGCAGATGACCTAACACTTTTAGAACTAGTTTCTCCATGCCAAATCCAATCAGTATACCCTAAACTAAAACCTTTTTCATATAAATGACCCCGTATTACTTTTACGTTATATTTTCTAAAATTACCGCAACGCCCACAAGGACAAAGGATGTCCTTAGGATCCTTTGAGTTCTCTCTGCAAATATTAAGAAACTTTCAACACATATCTCATATTCTAAAGAATCCCTATCTTTGAAAATCCAAGACTTGTCCATTTATTTATAAGACAAACAACAACCTAGCAACTTACCTGTTTGTCATTTCAAACATTAAGAAGTAAAGCTTAGTTGTTTACTTATTTAGGATTAAACATAATTAAATATATAAATTAATTATGCATATATATTAAACATACAAATGCTTGTAATATGAATGCTTGTAATACGAATGCTTATAACATGCATAATTAAACATATAAATTAATTATTACAACTACATATGTTTACACATATACAATTCCACACCTAAACTAAACAAGAATATAAACAAGAACATACACTAAACAGGATCCATACACATGCATCTATTAAAATTAAACAAGAACATACATTAAATATTAACAAAATATAAAATTAACACATGAAACAAGAACATGCATTAAACACATAAAAAAAGAACATGCATTAAACACATGCATCTATTAAAGTAACAAAAAATACACATGCATGTGAAATCTTACCTAATCGAGCAAACCCCCTTCAAGTTTAACCAAACCCAGCTACAAACCCAGCTCCAGAGACCAACCTGTACAAACAAACTCGATTAAAATCAAAACATAAAATTTGAAATTAAATTCGAAAAAACTTACTTTTCACACACTAATCGAGTAGTCCACACTTCCTTCAAGGTTTTTCAACACCAATCGACCTCGATTTATGAATTAATCAAGTTTAATTCATAAAAATTTAGGGGTTTTAGGTTAAAGAGAGTGAAAAGTAAGTTTTAGGTTAAAGAGACAGTGAAAGATGAGAGAGAAAAGAGAAGAGAGAAGAGAGACAAGACATTGAGAGAGAAGAGAAAATGAGAGAGAGAGAGAGAAGAGAGAATGAGAGAGCTGAGAGAGAGAGTAGAGAAGGGGGGAAACGGTTTTGTTTAATGGGGGGAAACCGAAAATAAACAAATTTGGTTAAGTGGGAATTTTTTGGTGTATTAACGGGGGAAAGAAAGAAGCGGGCATTTTTTATTTTTTTTTAAAAATGATTATAGACATCGATTGGTTTAGATATTGATGTCTTACAACACCTTTAACATCGGTTTGAAAGCAACCGATGTTAAAACTGCTTTTAACATCGGTGACATTTCTAACCGATGTTAAAGGGGTGATGTCGTAGGCACTATTTCTAGTAGTGCATATTCACTATCTTCTGGAAGTAAAATCTGATATTATAAGAAGATGGTCAGAATAAATTTTAAAGGTTATAAGAGATCTACTCAGAATCTCTTGTACAAAGGCTTCTCTACACATTCAAATGATTACTGAAGATGATGGAAGAGAAATTTCTATGCTGAAAAACTCTGCTAAGGTGGAGTTTTATCAAGAAGGTGGTCGGTTTTATCAAGAAGGTGGTCGGTTTTAGGCAAGGAGACGGTCGATTTTCTGGGAAATATTATGGTCAAATATTATGATTTTTTGGCCCTAACCGGACGTAAACGCATAAAAATTTAGCATTAAAACAAAAAATTCACAAACCCATTAAAAATTTACAATAACTTATAAATAAAGTATCCTAATCATTACAAAATTTACTAAAAATCATCTTTAAAATACAAATGACGTTATTCAAAATCGTCAAAACCATCATCATCATCTTCGTCATCATCATCATTCTCATTGTCACCTTCACTTATTTCTTCCTCTGCTTCATTTTCATCTTCGTCATCCTTCAAATCGTCTTCTTCGTCTTCTTCACGTCGAATAAATGATATTTGTCCATATTGCGCAAAATCGACAAAGAGCAAAAACGAGATCGATGCATTACATCTATCTTCGTGAAAAGCGTCCTCTATATCATTTTGCGCAACGATAGATTCATCAATTGGGCGACTTTTAGATTTGACCACCATATATATTTTCGCTTTTGGATCCAATACACTAGGAACATAATATACTTGTGAGGCTTGACTAGCTAAAATAAAAATCTCATTTGACTTCAATCTTGAAGTCATATTAATTGTAATCACATGATTCTTATCAATCCTCACACCATTACCAACACTATCAAACCATATTCATTTGAACAAATATACATGATTGCATCCTTGATAAATAAGTCTAATAATTTCTTGTAGTTGACCATAATAATCAAGATTATTTCCGTGCAAATTTCCTTTAACAACAATACCAGAACAGGATGCAGATTTTATTAAAAATTTATATCCATTAACTTGACAAGTCTCAAAAGTCATAACTTTTAATACCGGCCCTTCAAGTAAGTCCCTAAAACGAGGTCCTTCCACCTCATCTTTATCAACCTAAAAATAATTCAAATCGATGAGACGTTGTAATTATAAGAAATTAAAAAAACAAATCATGCAAATTAAAAATAGATAAATACCTTTTATTTAAACCAAGTTTTAAATCGACTTTTGACAATACGATATAAATCTTGAGGTGTTGTTTCCGGGCGTTGTTGCATAACACGATCTTGGTACTTCCTAAAATATAAACAAAAATTAACAAAAATCATGCATGTGTCATTAACAAAAATTATTACGCATATTTTTTAAAGTAAGATTTTGGTACCTTAGATAAGGTTGAACTTCAAAAGAGTTTAAAAGAACATATTCTTCCGCTAACTCTCGTTCATCATCACTCATGTATCGAGTTCCTTCCTTTCCAAGAGATTGAATTGGATATTTGAACACTTCTAAATTCTCAGAATTTTGCACATCAAACAAAACCTCGTTACGACGTACCTTATAATGGATCGTGTTAGAGGCAAAATAAAAAGAACAAATATTAAGAATCTCCTCTTCCATATATCGTTCGGAAATTGACCCCTCAACCCTTACTTTATTACCGACTTTTTGTTTTAATTTGCCCAACAGACGTTCAATCGGATACATCCAATGCCAATAAGCAGGTCCAGCAAGTCTAATTTCTTCGGCTAAATATACAACCAAGTGTTGCATCGAATCAAACCAACTTTGAGGAAAAATTGTTTCCAACAAACACAACACTTTGATAACCGATTTTTCCATTATTTCCAAGTTGGTTTTTGTAACCACGGATGAACATAAATCTCGAAAAAAGTTAGAAATTATCGTGATTGCATCGACAATAGGCGCCGGTAGAAGTTCACGAATTGCGAGAGGCAATAATTTTTGAAGAAAAAGGTGACAATTGTGCGATTTGAATCCATAAAATGTACACTCCTCAACATTGCAACAACGTGATATATTTGAGGAATAACCATCCGGAAGTTTTAGTGAATTAATCCATTCACACAAAAGTTTACGTTGTTTTCTAGTAAGGGAATAAGGTGCTCTAGATGAATTTCCTTTCTCATCGATCCACAAATGTGGTAACACCCCAAAATGCTTGCAATCCGCTCTTGCTTTTTTATGATCTTTTGACTTTGCCGCATTGACAATAGTAAAAAAATGTTTTCAAAAACATTTTTTTCCGTATGCATGATGTCAATTGAATATCGTAAACTATGTGATGACCAATAAGGGAGTTCGTAAAAGATTGGGACATGAGTCCAATGATGCTCTTCCCCGTATCCGACACTTCTTGCCTTCGAATTAGTCTTTCCGGGTGGTGGAAAAACTAAACCATCAAGCAATTCCTTAACACCCTCACCGGAAAAACGACCACGAAACAATCTTCTTTCTTCGTTATCAAATAAATTACTTTTTTGATGGAGTGGATCATTTGATTCAAGGAATATTCGGTTCGTGCCATAGAAACTACATTTTCCACAATATTTTAATTGGAACCCTTGCACGCTTCCAAGACACACTTGACATCCCATCTTTCCTTTGCCCGACCACCCACTTATCATACTCATAGCGGGATAGTCACTAATTATCCACATAATAGCCGCTCGCATTGTAAAATTTTATTTCAAAGATTGGTCGTATGTCTTCACCCCGTTATTCCATAATATCTTCAATTTATCGATGAGAGGCCTTAGACAAATGTTAATATCTTTTCCAATACTATTTAAACCCGGAACTATATCAGTCATGAACATATAAGGCTTTTTCATACACATCGATGGTGGAAGATTGTAGACAACTATCACCATGGGCCACACACTATATGTTTTTTTCCCATTAGGGCCAAAAGGGTTGAAACCATCGGTCGCAAGAGCGAGCCTTATGTTACGAATCTCTTGAGCAAATGAAGGATACCGACGGTCAAAATTTTTCCACTCTTCTCCATCCACGGGATGACTTATTTCTTCATCTTTCACATCTCTATTTTTGTACCATCTCATGTGATCGGATCAAAGGAAAGTGTCTTACTATTTTTTTTGCTATTTTTTTACCATCTTTCCTAGAAACATCCCGATAACGATCTTCACCATATATATCACACACAACTTTATTCTTTTCATCTCCATAAAATAACATACAATCATTCTTACATAAATCAATTTTTTCATATTCAACCCTCAAATCCTTCATAATTTTTTTCATTGCATAATAACTTTCGGGTAATGTATATTTTTTTGGTAACACATCCGTAAGGAGTTTAAGCAAACTATCTAAAGCTTTATTACTACAATGCGAGTTATTTTTGAATTCCAATAATTTGGTGGTAAAGCTTAATCTTATGTACTTTGTATTGCCGGGATAAATAGGTGCTCCATTTTCAACAATAACCTCGTACAATTTTTTAGCACTATCATTTGGAGCTTCTTCTACATTCATAGTTCCCGTATCCGTAGTTTCATAAAATTGATAATTTTCACCGGCTAAATCATGTAACATCGTATTCAAATCTACCGGTTCTTCCACTCTCGAAGGTTCCCGAACACAATAACGATGATGTGATGTTCGACTACGTTTTCTTCCTATTTTTTCACCGTGCGACGTCCACACAGTATAACCCTCAAGCATCCCTTTAGCGAGCAAATGAAATCTAACATCATCAATCTTTAACCAATTCAAATTTTTACAACGTTTACATAGACACTTCATTGTACCATCTTCCATTCCATTTTCGCTAGCAAATTTTAAAAAAATTTCTACACCAATTCTATATTCCGGAGTCAATGAAATTTTATCGCTTTGTAATTGATTACCAATCTAACTTCGATCAATGGTTTTCATCTACAATAATATTTTTTAAAATTAAAAAAAACATATTTAACAAATAATTTATCATTAATCTCATAATTATTCATGTATTTCATAAAACACACACACACACACACACACTATAATTACAATAAATGAAACTAACTTACAAATTATCTACTACCAAACTTCAATTCTCACAACAAACATTATATATAAAAAATAAAAACATTAAATACATACAACAACATTTAATACATACACCAACATAAACACACACTAATTACAAAATATGGAAAAAACTTATAATTTTCTAAAACTCCTCCACTTCAATCCTCAATCACTTGTGTCTTTTTAATTTTTTGCCCAAAATCAAGAAATGAGGGATATAACAAAAAAAATTAAGAAAAATAGGTTAAAACTGACCGTCAGCGGCCGGTTTTAGGCAAAAGAATAAAACGACACCATTTTCTCTGTAACGGGTACTTTTTTTTGTACTTTAAATTAATTTTTTATTATTCTACAAAATCGACCACCCGATATGGTCGGTTTTAACCTGCAGAATTTGTGCATATAACTGACCAAATATAGGTGGTCGGTTTTAAAAGTGACATATCAGCAAAACGGTGTCGTTATTTTCCCAGTAAAACCGACCACCGGTGGATGGTCAGTTTTATGTGTGCCATGTCATCAATACAGTGTCGTTTAGTTGACATATAACCGACCACTGACGTCGGTCGGTTTTAAGGTGACCAAATCGACGTCGGTCAGTTTTGTTTGGTCGGTTTTACCCTATTTTCTTGTAGTGATATAAGAAGGCCGAATATAATTCAAAATTTATACACACAATCCGCTTCTCAATCTTCATTGCTCGTAATTGTATTAAGATATCTAGGTAACTCACTTTCTTGTCTTTTTCTAGTATGCTTATCATTCTTTCATGTTGTTTCTAACCTTTCTAACCTGCAGTCACTATAACAAGAAGCTCAATGGACAAAACAACATTGGTAGTTGATGATAACTCAGTTACGAGAAAAATTGCGATGATGCTTGCAAGTAAACTTGGTTTCAAGACGTCAGGCGCAACCAATGGACAAGAAGCAGTGGAGCTTTACCGGTCTGGCCAAAGGTTTGACCTGGTTATTATGGACATGGAGATGCCGATAATGGATGGCATAGATGCTACAAGGGTTATAAGGAGCATGTGAGCGGCTGAGTGTGTCATAATTGGAGCCACGGCTTTGGAGGATGAGTATCAGAAGAGAATGTTTATGGAGGCTGGTTTGAATCATCTCCTTAGCAGGCCCATTACCAGAGAGAAGCTCGAACAACTCTTGAATTAAGTTAGGCAATTAAAAGACTAACCTAAGATGAAATTTGTACTTTATATATGTAATCTCCTTTATATTTTATGGGGGTGCTTTACAAATTACATTGGTGTACCTGGCTTAATATTGCACATGCATGCATGGCTCTATGTATTGATTTTGCTCTCTATATATAGTACAATTAACTGTCACTAGATCCAACTCATGTTTTACTATCTCAACATCAGCTTCTGCTTCTCGGTGTGTCTTCCAGAATCGACAACTTATACGAGTTCTTCACATGTAAACTCTATAACAATAATGATAATAATAGAAACCGTTATGCAAAGATGTCACGCATTTGTATTAAAGACGGGATAATAAAAGTTTGGTCGGTAGTCTGTAATTATGGTAATATTTAAAATAAAATAAGTAGATTAGTATTCACAATCTATCTATCTATACTATCTATTACTATTATATAAATGATGAAATATTAAAAGTTTTGGTACAATACTTATGTTTTGGTACTCGTTGAATTTCCATAATTACCCTTACTTTATTATATATTTTTATAATAAAAAATATTAAATCAACAATAATAAACTTCTGCCCAAATAACTTAAGACAAGTTATCGCTTAAAAGATTAAAGGCCCAAAGATGAGTTATTTAACTTAACGATGTACAGGACTGGGCGTTAGACTTGACATGCAGAAGTTAAAGTGGCATTCACCGAGGGATCCCTTTATTTAACTACCCTATAATTAAATTTATTTAACTAATATATATATATATATATATATATATATTTTTGTGATCATACGGAAGTCATGAGTTGCGATGATCGTTGGCGTATTTGCCTATAATTATCGGTATTTTCATTTTTTTCCCTACCAAGGTAAATCACTGGTAAACCACATTTAAGCGACAGACTCTGACTGCATAATCCTATAAATCCTCTTCCCGTGGGATTCGAACCTATGACCAAGAGGATAGTTTTCTTCTTTTTAACCAACTAAGCCAACCCTTACGGGCTTATACAAGTTTTTAGTGCTTCATACAGGTGTAAACGAAATTAATAATAATACAAGTTATTTATTCCGGCTTAAACAAAGTTATATTATTGATCAGAATTAAAAAAAGTTAAATATAATTAGTTCTATTAGCTACATGGGCTAAAATTAAATTTATACTATTTTATGGATGGATCATTGAAAATTTGGTTGCTAGGGTCTTTGGTTTTTTTGAGCAAAAGAAGTACTTCATTAATTCATCAAACAATCCGACATAATCGTCTCTAACAAAAAAGCTGGAGGAGACATAAAATCCAAGAAGCAATTTAGCGCACAAGGGATTTTGGCAATCTTATGTGCCACCCTGTTAGCTTGCTTTCTAACAAAATCTACCAACACCCCACCTCTGCTCTAAATCATGAATTTACATTGATGCACCAGATTACCAAACTCGAGCAGATTTGTGTTGTTCCCTTTTATCGCGTTGACGCAGAGTTGAGAATCACTCTCAATGGTCACTATTGTCACTGGAAGTTGGTTTATCCAAGAGAGAGCCTCTACGATCCCTACCATTTCTGCCTCCACTACATGCGTGCTGCCTGCAAATCTCATTACTCTTCCTGCTAAGAACTGGCCATGATTATTCCTGAGAGCCATACCAACTACAAATGAGTCCTGACCTTCCTTCACTGCAGCATCCACATTTACCTTGAATGAAACCAGGCTAGGAGGTGTCCACTTATTTTCCTGCTGTGAAACAAATGAGTTATGTCCTGAAGTTTCAAGGTATTTCTTGTTTACTTTTTTCCACTCTTGAACCTGCTTTTTGCTCCATTCCATGACCACAACTGGTGTCATGGTTCTTTCTTCAAATATTTTCTTGTTTCTCACAAACCAGACTCCCCACAGGACTGTTGCAATCTTTGTCAAAACCTCACTGGATTCAGTACTCAGCTTCTCAAGCAACCAGTCAGCTGCATTTTCTACTGACCACATATCGTAACTCAAGCCCACATTCCACCAACACTCTTTGGCGAAACTACAGTCCAAAAACAAATGCATGAGGTGCTCAATATCTCCAGTGCACATCGGGCAATAGATTGGAACTATGATTCCTTTGCCTATAATTAAGTACCTGACTGGAATGGTATTTCTGCAGAACCTCCACAGAAAGATTCTTACTTTGTGAGGGATTTGCAACACCCAAATTTTACACCAACCTCTAGACTGATGTATCCCAGTTACCACAGTGTGATTCTTATTCCACTGATGATACCCCGACTTCACCGTGTATTGCCCATTGGGAGAATGGGACCAGGCCAGTCTGTCTTTGATACACATATTTGGTATTCGGGTATTAAGAATGGCATTTGCATCTTCATTGTTGAACTGTGATCTCACTTTTTCCTCGTCCCATATCTTTGTGTTAATCTGAAAAAAATTACTGACCTTTAAGTTGTTAACATCATCTGTTTGCTCCAAATTGACTCGAAGATCAGCCTTATTCCTTAACCATCTGTCAGACTTTATATTAATTGATTTACCATCCCCTAAAATCCATCTCATTCCATTTTTCATGTTTTCTTTAGCTTCCCACAGACCAGACCAAGTATAACTCGATCCCCCTACACGACTAGCTTGAAGAAAATGGCAGTTAGGATAATATCGAGCTTTTAGAACTCTAGCTACCAGAGAATCAGGCTTGTTGATAAGATTCCAACATTTTTTCCCTAAGAGTGCCAAGTTAAAACCATGGAGGTCTCTAAATCCAAGGCCGCCACTTTTTTTTGACATGCTTATTTTGTCCCAGGCACACCATCGTATCCCCTTGCCAGTCGAAGCATTTGACTTCCACCAGAACGCGTTCATTAACCTTTCAATTTCTTGGCAAAGAGTCTTTGGAACCATAAAGCATGACATTGTGTATGTAGGAATCATCTGGGCCACATTCCTGATCATGATTGCTTTCCCCGCCCGAGATAGTAATTTTGAGCTCCAACTTTGGATTTTTTGAAACACTCTGTCTTTCAGATATCTGAAGACTGTCTTCTTGGACCTACCTATCAGCGATGGTAAGCCGAGATACTTGCTGTTCCCAATATCATTGAATACTCCCAAGGTTTGTTTGATCTCCATTTGTTTGTCTCTATGGACATTTGCATTGAAGAAAATGGCTGATTTCTGAAAATTGACAGCTTGACCCGAGAATCTTTTATACGAGCTCAGAATCTCTTGAATTGCCTTTGTTTCTAGAGTTGTAGCTTTGAAGAAAAGGAAGCTATCATCAGCAAAAAGAAGATGGGTGATTGCCGGGGCTGAACGATTTATGCGACATCCAGATATTGAGCCATTTTCTGAAGCTGATTTAAGAGAGAGTGATAGGCCTTCCACACAGAGTAAAAACAAATATTGGCATCTTGGAATTCGACACATTCTGAAAAAAACTATTTGCTCATCATTTTTGGGAATGAAGTTGCCTGATGGATTTTATTCTAATATTAGGAGCTTGGTATCGATGGAAACTCTCCGAGTTACCAGAATGAAATCCCATGACTGCCATATGATTTTGCATCACCTACTCCCAATTACAATTCGATCGTCACTGCATAAAAAGGTCAGGGACACCGTTATTAGATTTTGTCTGTTCTTTAAGGCTATTTGTAGCAAAGTTATTGAAGCCGATAAATTGGAAAAAATGCAGTCTCAACTAATTATAACAATATGCCAACTTGAAAATATTTCCCCCCTTCCTTGTTTGACATAATGATTCACCTTTCGATTCATCTTGTGCGAGAGGTTGAGCTATGCCGACCAATTTTCCTTAGGTGGATGTATCCGTTCGAAAGGTACATGAAAATATTTAAAGGATATGTAAGGAACAGGGCTCGCGCGGAGGGTTGTATTGCTGAGGCATATATTGCTGTGGAGGCAGTTGAGTGTTTGGTTAACTTTGAGGAATCAACTGTCAGAGTTCCAGAAAATGGCAGACGTACAAAGGATGCAATATGCAGACCACTATCTGGTGCAACAATGATCACCCCGAGCACCAAAGATTTGCACCTTGCACATTTGTGTGTCCTACAAAATAGTACGGATGTTGTGCCATATTTTGAGTAAGTATTTTTATTATCCTTCGTGCGCAGTTTAGTTATAACCATACCTATATCAAAATTCTTTATATCTGCCATTTTAATTGTAGGGAACACTTGTCATTTTTGATGGACCAATTTCCGGAACGTGGAAATGACGAAATCTGGCTAAAGAATAAGCAAAATGAAACTTTCCCAAAATGGTTTAAAGAAAAGGTTTTACGTTTGCTTAATTGTTAATATTCAGTCATTTACCTCCATTGTTATTATTGGAAACATTGCAAATTATGTGTAATTTAATTTTTCACAGATTACATCAAATTTACTAGATGGAGAGGAGGTACCGCAACATATAAGGTGGGTCGCAGACGGGCCTAATAATGATGTACCTACATTCAGTGGCTACAAGGTGCATGGGGTTACATTTAGCACCAAGTCTCGTGATGATACGCGTCAAGTTCAGTGTAGTGGAGTGTGTGTAGATGCTGATACAATGGTTGTGCAGGGTACGGACAAAAATATTCAGCATACATCACATACATACTACGGTGTTATAAATTTTATATGGGAGTTGGACTATAACATCTTTAGGATCCCTCTTTTTCTCTGTAAGTGGGTGGATATGAACAGAGGAATTAAGGTTGATGAATTAGGATATACATTAGTTAATTTGAATAGGCCTGGTTTTTTTAATGATCCATTTGTGTTGGCAACACATGTTAAGCAGGTCTGTTATATCGACGATCCTCTTAAAAAATTATGGTCCGTGGTGTTGAAATTTCCCGAAAGAAAACACTATGATGATAGCGAAGATGAAAATGAGGGATCCGTGGAAGTAGAGCTTGAGTCTGAGTTTTTTATGCCCAACTTACCAGATGATGATTTTGAAAATGATGCTAGTTACATCAGGGATGTAGATGAACAAATTCAACTAGATTGATTTTTTTTTATATTTCATTATTGCTATGTATAACTTTAAAATTTTGGTTTGGTGATGTTTGTTGTTCATGGTGGTTGTTATGTTTGCTCCAAATGGATAATATGTTTGTTTTCCTGTCCATTAGTTGTTTGGCAATGAAAGAGATGCACTCTTTCTATCAATTTTTTTTTAAAAAATACAGTGGTATAGACAAGAGTTTTATATACAAAATCTTGTCTTAATATTTCATAGACAACAAGGCAGAAACAGTTGTGTGATTAAAGACAACACTTCCGGGACTGTTGTGTGATATGTTAAACACACAATGCAAACACAACCAATTGTGCGAAACGGAATACAACAACGAAAATATAAAACCATTGTCTCATATTTTACAATGGTTTTATATTTCCGTTATATGAACCATATTAAAACAATAGGTTTTACAAACTGTTGTGCATTGTTTAACAACAGTTTTCTGAACTATTGTGTGAAATGTCTACCAACAATAATTTTCTAAAACCATTGTCTCATGTTTTACAACGGTTACTTTTTCGGTTGTATGAAACATATGAAGACAATAGTTCTTTAAAACTGTTGTGCAAACTCCTTTTTTTGGTGATTTTTTTCACAACGGTTCATAAAACCGTTGTATGAATCTGGTTTACACAATGGTTATTAAATATGCAGATAATTAAATATGCAGATAATTAGATATACAGATAATTAAATATGCAGATAATTAAATATGCAGATAATTAAATATGCAGATAGAACATGAATAATTAAATAATCAACTGATATAAATATGTGCATTAAGCGAAACGTGTAAAGTATAAGTGCATTCATATAAAATAGTAACATAGTACATTAAGCGAAACGTATTAACTCTAGAAAGAGAATACACACAACATAGTACATAGTTTTATAATATATAAATATATTGTTCAGTTTTTAACCCAAATTCCCTCAACATTTTCTCTAACCCTATGCTCCATATCATCAGCAACATCACATGCCGGGATATTAGAGCAAAATGGCTGATGCTCCATTGTCGTGTCTCCTAGGTTATCTTCATTGTTGATATCGTGATAGTCTCGAGTCATGGATTTTAATATAATGGACCAGGTAGCATCAACCGGATCTTCGACATAAAACACTTGTTTCACTTCATCAATGAAAACATATTTATCCTTCTTCTGGACCTGTCGACTAAAGTCCACAAGCGTGAAGCCAAGATCATCCACTTTGATACCTCTGTCATTCGATGCCCATTTATACAAGAATAAAGGGGCTTTGAAATCATGGTAGTCCAACTCCCATATTTCTAGAATGATGCCATAGAACGTCATATCACTCTCTATCGGATTTAAATCCCTAGCACTACAAACTTGAACCGTCTTAGCAACTAAATAAACACCGCTGTTCTGAACAACCCTTGATTTATCACGATCTTTTATGAAGTACATAACTCCGTTAACTAGATATCCTTCATAAGTCAAAACAGAATAAGATGGTTTGGCAGCCAACCATCTTATCATTTCTGAAACAGCGGCGCAGTTTTCCTTAAGTTCACTCCTAACCTGCACACATTGTCATTAATTACATATAAGCCACTTATTAATTATATTAAATAAAACTCACAATAAAAGTCAGAATAAGAGAAACCAACTTTTCTTTCGAACCAATCAGCAAACAGCCGATTATGTTCTCCCATGAGCCAATGAACACTCTTTTTCTTTCCTTGATGAATTTCTTCAAGATACTCCATATGCTTTCTGATAAAAAAACATCTATTATATTCACTCACAAGAATACTTACCGAAAAGATATGGTTTTACAAGAACAAAAACTGAACTTACATTATATAAGGAAATACTTCAGAATTGTTTAACAGGACAGTTAAATGTGCCTCATCTCGCTCTTTCTCTTCGACTTCCTTCATCTTCATAAAGGATAAGGGACCAGAAAGCCTGACTTGATCTTTGGGAACACCAGCTGTTTTGCAACTCTCTTTAAGAAACTCGGTGCAAAATTCTACCGATTCCTCACCAAGATAACTTTCGGCGATACAACCTTCCGGATGATAATGGTTTCTAATATAACTCTTCATCACTTTATTAAACCATTCAAACGCATACATCCACCTATAGCACACTGGTCCATACAAACGCAATTCTCAAACCAAGTGGGCTACGAGATGTATCATAACATCAAAAAATGAGGCATGAATTTTTTTTTCAAGCTCACACAAGGCCAATATCAAATCTGACTACAGTTTATCTAGTTTCGAAATATCAACTACTTTGCTGCACAAGGAGTTGAAAAAGAAACACAATCGTATTATTGTGACCCTAACATGTTTCGGAAGAACGGATCGAATTGCAACCAGGAGCAACTGTTGGAGGAGGATGTGGCAGTCATGGGACTTTAGCCCATAAATCTTTAAATCAGCCATGGACATGAAGCTTTTAATGTTCGATGCATGTCCATACGGAAGTTTCATATTCAAGAATGATGACAACATTGTTCTTTTTTCAGCCTTTGATAAAGTAAAAGCAGAAGGAGGCACGTAGGTTTTCTTTTCTCCTACTTGTGGAGCTAAATCAACCCTAACACCCATGTCAAGCATATCATGATGAGATGCCTCGCTATCTTTTGACTTGTGCCGCATATTTAACAATGTCCCCATCATATTATTATACACATTCTTCTCGATGTGCATAACATCGAGACAGTGACGAACGTGGTGAAACTTCCAATATTCTAACTCGAAAAAAATAGACTTTTTCTTCCACGGACAATCAACCTTTTTGGACTTCTTTACTTCCTTGCCATAAGAAAATTTAATCTGTTCCTGTTGTGCTAACACTTCTTTAACAAAAAGGGGTGGACGTGGTCGCCGAAGCTCTTGTTCGCCGTTAAAAGCCAACTTTTGTCTGCTATAGGGGTGATGGTCAGCCAAATAACGACGATGGCCTTGATAACACATATTTTTACTATGACTTAAATATTTGGCAACGGTGTCGTCACCACATATGGGATAGCTCTTGTAACCCTTATTAACACAACCGGACAAATTTGTATATCCAGGAAAGTCATTTATGGTCCACATCAAAACCACTTTTAAAGTAAAATAGGATTTACTATAAGCGTCATAGACATTTGGTTCACCTTCTACCCAAAGCTTCTTCAAATCATCGATCAACGGCTCTAAGTATACGTCAATATCATTTCCCGGCTCGTGCGGACCAGGAATTAATATTGATAACATTATAAACTTCCTCTTCATGCATAACCATGGAGGAAGATTATAAGCTACCAATACTACCGGCCAGCAGCTATACCTATTACTTAGGACATTATTAAACGGGTTTATACCATCTGCTCCTAAAGCTAATCGAAGGTTTCTTGGATCACTAGCAAACGAAGGCCACCGATAATCAATATTCCTCCATGAAGGAGAGTCGTCCGGATGCCGCATCTGACCATCATTTGACAGTTGTTTTGAATCCCAAATCAACTGTTCAGCGGTATCAGGAGATTTAAACATTCTTTTAAACCTAGGAATGATAGGAAAATACCACATAACCTTGGCTGGACTATTTACCCTAAGTTTACCATCTTTCGCAACCTTCCAGCGAGATAAACGACATTTAGGACACTCAGATGCATTAAGATTTATACCCCTGTAGAGTATACAATTGTTTGGACATGCATGAAATTTAATGTACTTGAGGCCCAAGTCAGATAAGGTTTTCTTTGCCTCATACGCATTAACCGGTAACACATGATCTTGAGGAAGAAAAGAACCAACAGAAGTGAGAAGATCAGTGACGGCGCTATTGCTAATACCAAACCTAGATTTCCAATTATGTAGCTTTAACATTTACTCTAACTTTGTACATTCACTGCCCTTATACAAAGGTTGTTCTGCATCAGCTACCAACCTATTGAAGTCATACGAATCATGATCGTCCGAATTATAAGCAGCTTCACAAACGTCAACAGTTTCGGATTGAGCATTTTGCTCCTTAGGTAGAAATGTACTACCGGCAGATGACCTAACACTTTTAGAACTAGTTTCTCCATGCCAAATCCAATCAGTATACCCTAAACTAAAACCTTTTTCATATAAATGACCCCGTATTACTTTTACGTTATATTTTCTAAAATTACCGCAACGCCCACAAGGACAAAGGATGTCCTTAGGATCCTTTGAGTTCTCTCTGCAAATATTAAGAAACTTTCAACACATATCTCATATTCTAAAGAATCCCTATCTTTGAAAATCCAAGACTTGTCCATTTATTTATAAGACAAACAACAACCTAGCAACTTACCTGTTTGTCATTTCAAACATTAAGAAGTAAAGCTTAGTTGTTTACTTATTTAGGATTAAATATAATTAAACATATAAATTAATTATGCATATATATTAAACATACAAATGCTTGTAATATGAATGCTTGTAATATGAATGCTTATAACATGCATAATTAAACATATAAATTAATTATTACAACTACATATGTTTACACATATACAATTCCACACCTAAACTAAACAAGAATATAAACAAGAACATACACTAAACAGGATCCATACACATGCATCTATTAAAATTAAACAAGAACATGCATTAAATATTAACAAAATATAAAATTAACACATGAAACAAGAACATGCATTAAACACATAAAAAAAGAACATGCATTAAACACAAGCATCTATTAAAGTAACAAAAAATACACATGCATGTGAAATCTTACCTAATCGAGCAAACCCCCTTCAAGTTTAACCAAACCCAGCTACAAACCCAGCTCCAGAGACCGACCTGTACAAACAAACTCGATTAAAATCAAAATATTAAAATTTGAAATTAAATTCGAAAAAACTTACTTTTCACACACTAATCGAGTAGTCCACACTTCCTTCAAGGTTTTTCAACACCAATCGACCTCGATTTATGAATTAATCAAGTTTAATTCATAAAAATTTAGGGGTTTTAGGTTAAAGAGAGTGAAAAGTAAGTTTTAGGTTAAAGAGACAGTGAAAGATGAGAGAGAAAAGAGAAGAGAGAAGAGAGACAAGACATTGAGAGAGAAGAGAAAATGAGAGAGAGAGAGAGAAGAGAGAATGAGAGAGCTGAGAGAGAGAGTAGAGAAGGGGGGAAACGGTTTTGTTTAATGGGGGGAAACCGAAAATAAACAAATTTGGTTAAGTGGGAATTTTTTGGTGTATTAACGGGGGAAAGAAAGAAGCGGGCATTTTTTATTTTTTTTAAAAATGATTATAGACATCGGTTGGTTTAGATATTGATGTCTTACAACACCTTTAACATCGGTTTGAAAGCAACCGATGTTAAAACTGCTTTTAACATCGGTGACATTTCTAACCGATGTTAAAGGGGTGATATCGTAGGCACTATTTCTAGTAGTGCATATTCACTATCTTCTGGAAGTAAAATCTGATATTATAAGAAGATGGTCAGAATAAATTTTGAAGATTATAAGAGATCTACTCAGAATCTCTTGTACAAAGGCTTCTCTACACATTCAAATGATTACTGAAGATGATGGAAGAGAAATTTCTATGCTGAAGAACTCTGCTAGGGTGGAAGTTATTTTGAAAGGAAAATGCTTATGTTATAATGAAGACTCTTCACATCCTAGAGCTATCAGACTTGGTGATGGACTTGAAAGAACATCAATTCAAGCTCTCAGAACAGCCATTTATCAAATTGGTGACAGTAAAGATGAAGAACTGATGCAGGTCAAAGCACAGTTAGTTGAAGTTCTGAGAAAAGATGAAGATAAGCTGGTAAAAGATTTTGTTAAGAGTCATTATGGATTCAGATTGATCCAGTGATGTTGGTAAAGCTACAAGGACTGTAAGTTGTAGTTAATAGTCTTATTAAACTCTTATTGCATTTGAATTTAAATGTTTTTGACATCATCAAATCTATTAACTTGTATATTTTTGCATAATTTACAAGTTGGGGGAGATTGTTAGATATATTTGAGATGTCATGTCTAATATGTTTCATGTTTAGTTTTCAGATCTTAACAAACTGGAAATATCAGGACTTATTGGAATCAGTACTTACTGGAAGTCAAAAGATAGATATCAGAACTTAAGGTCATATCAGAACTGAAGTACGGGATGACTTATAGTTAAAGAAGGAAGCTGATTTACAGGATAAAAGATCGAGACTAGAACAAAAGAAGATATGCATGAAAAGAGTTAGAAGATACGAAGACTTGTATAAGATATCTGATTGATATATTTTAGGAGATAGAATTATATTCCATATCAATTAGAAGTTATCTTGTAACTGTGTACTATATAAACACATACATAGGTTTACACTATATGTGTTATCATTATCGAGTAGATCATACATTGTAACCTAGCAGCTCTTAGTGATATTTGTTCATCACTGAGAGAGAACAGTTCCATTGTAACAGAGTTTATTATATATATTTGTTTACTGTTACTTGTGTTCGAAATCGATTTGATTGTAATACCACTGTATTCAACCCCCTTCTATAGTGTTGTGTGACCTAACAAGTACACATCACTGGAGACGCTCTGACGCCACTGACTCAGTTGATATAGCAATATACAGATCTTTGTATCTTTTTTACAGGTAGGTCAGTGCTTCAACTATTTCTTTTATATTATTATTGGAGATGGTTTAGGCTAAATAGTTGTTATCGAAAATCTTATATACAATCGTTATATACAATTGTTATCAGATGGGATTAACTGAGATTCGGCGTGGATGTGTATTTTTATTCAGTGCGGTGTCTATAGTGTGTGTGCCCGTTTGCTGCGGTGGGACACTCGAAATAATCTAGGCAAGTGAAAATATCAAAATTTAGCGTTGGATGATTTTGAAAAAAGTGGCCATGGCCACCGCAGTTGGGGCAAGCCTAATTACTTTTCTTTATAACTTTCATATTATTTAATCATACTTTACAAGTTTTCTTCCATTTCTTTGCTTTATTTTTCAATTACAGTATTTTAATTTTATTTAATTAAACTAAAATTGAATCATAAAAAATATTTAATTATAAATATAATTATAAAATTTTATATTTATTTAAATTAATTATAAAGATATTATAATAAGATATTTATAAGTATATATTATAATTTTATAAGAAGTATCGTGAAAGAAAAAATAAATTAAATTTTATATAACAGCAATACCAGACACACCATTAATAGAAGTTGCTACTTCTTCTAAGAGCCCAATTTTTTATTACGTGGCACGAAGTGGGATCCAGAAAAATTAAAAGTGGGCACGCAGCACCTCCGGTGCTCAGACGCCACTGACTCAGTTGGTGCAGCAACATGCATACCTTTGTACCGGGAGATGAGTGCTTCAACTATTTCTTTTATTTTATTATGGTCTAGGCCAAATAATTTTTATCGAAAATTTATATACAATCGTATATACAATTGTTATCAGATGGGCCTAACTGAGATTCGCTGTAGATGTATATTTTTGTTAAGTGATGCCTATAGAAACCATTATATTATATTGATATAAAGGCTCATGTTAGATTCTAGTTTTTATTGTATTCCTAGTTTTTTAATATGCACCCGTTTCTAGAAATTGAAATATATGGGAATTGTATTAAAAAAATTCAAAACCGAAAGAATAATTAAGTATTTAAAAGAACGATTTTTCTCTTTTACACTTATAGCTGCGTAATAAAAATTATGTGACAAATTTTAATTGGTCTATAACTTTTAAATGTTGATACAATAAAACCTCGATAAATTAATACTTTTGGGACCATGAAAAAATATTAATTAATCGAAATATTAATATATCGATAAATTAATAATTTATTAATTTATCGATATATTAATAATTTATTAATTTATCGAAATATATTATTTAAATTTTATTACGCATACAATTGTCAGAATAACAATTTATTTTATCTATTGAATACTTAAAATAACATCAAGAAATATTTATGAATTTAAGTAAATTAAAAGGATTAACATATTTAATTAGATTACGTAATGTTCTCAAGTTGTCAAAATGGTTCAAGTCAGGGCCCTATCTTTTCTACACCAGCCTTGGTCCTATTTACCACAACAATAAAAGGTACCTTATTTAACTAAGTCAGTCCCACGAAAAGATGTCCTTAAAGCAGTAATTACATTACGTAATTCCCTCTTGTAACATGAACATAGTACACGCCAGAGCTCCATAATACATTAAGAAAGATTCAAGATGAAGTACAAGACGACATCAGTTTTAAAAAGAAGCAGGCTACAATTGAGACTTATTATAAAAGTGCATCCTAGAAATCTATAATTTTGATGTAATATGTAATTATTAGTTTATATATTATATGGGACTTATATGTATTAATAAAAAAATATAATCTTATAAATTTAGCCAATTATTAATTTAATATAAAGGGTCCGACTTGGGGTTAAAAGAAATTATTAATTTAACGAGGTTATTAATTTATAGAGATTTAACTGTATATCCCTTCCCCATTCCACCAATGAAGAAAAGAAGGAAAATAAAAAATAATAAGAGTTAATGCTTAGCGGGCCCAGAGATATTATTACCATTCAAAATATTTGTCTTAAAAAGGTATAGTAGATATAAGAGAATTTTATGACAGCTGACATAAAAAGGGGCAACTAATCTAGCGGATATATCCAGGCAAAATTTCCTAATGGAGACCGTGACCACACTGACTCAGTTGTTGCAGCAACATGCAGATCTTTGTACCTTTTTTTATCGCGAGGTCAGTGCTTCAACTATTTTTTATTTTATTATTCAAGATAATCTAGGCCAAATAATTGTTATTGAAAATCTTGTATACAATCATTGTTTGGTATGGTGTAACAATTACTTGTCTAGACCGGATCCCTGTTACTAGTAATTTGCTTTTTTATCATACTTGAAGCAGGCTAAAACACTGATTTATGGTAAATTTTAATGTGGGGTGTTAGTAATTTCACTTGATTTGTTTTAATGTAATTTTAATGTTCCCTTTTGAATTTTTTTATAATGAGTTGTTACTTTCTTGATTTTAAAATAGGGGATTTTCACCAAGGACTTTATAGACTTGCACAGGATGCAAGATCCGGACGATCCTGATCCTGAATATTTAAAAGAAATTGTTGACGTGTTCTTTCGAGATGTGGAGACGCGACTAAATGAAGTGGACATTTTACTGTCTGCGTTCTATCTTCTTGTGTCTGTAGTCTTTTATTTTGGACTTGTTTGAAATGTGTTAAATAATCTGAATTTTATTTGTGGCTCGAATTGTGTTTAACAGCAAGGAACAGGAGGTTGATTATGGGAAACTTGAAGAAAACGTTGTCTCCTTCAGAGAGTCCTCTGAGAGGTAAATTTCTATATTGTTCAACTTAATCAGAAGTTTTATATTGAGACTTAAAACATATATTTAGATAATATTCCAATACCGGTCAAGTTTCAAATTTGCAATAGCTTAATAAGATTTTGGTGATTTATCTTAGGGGTAAACATAATTAGGATGTAGTCTGATTGAAATATGTACATTTGCTCCTCCGGCCGCCTTTGATACCATGTCAAGGAACCGGTCGAGGGTCGAGGTATTAGAGAAAGACCCTCGCCTCCGTCAACATAGTGCATAGGAAGTAAACTAAATTGATCGTTATTCAGGACATTAGAACTAAACAGACGGCAATAATGTTGGTGTAAGAAACAATTTAACCACTAAATAACTGCAGGAATGCTCGGTTTTTGGTTTTGACCTTACTCTTAGCTCCGGATAATCAAAGACTGACTGAACATCACAAAAAGTATCCATCTTATCTTAAGGACGGCCCTTATTGAAGATTAGCTAGCGAGCATCACATTAACACTAAAGTAACAAAAGCCAAAATAGTTAATAGACTTTCAACATATAAATTTAATCGCTGTGTATTGGTGACAGCAAAAACTTGAAAACATTGAACAAAGTTGTTCCTATTTTCATTTCACTCACCACCAAAATCACGATTCCCCAACGCCTCTCAACTTCCATGCAGACCACGGCCGATGCCCTTACTAGTAGAATCTTACTGAGAGAATGAAGGCAAAGGCAAATTATGACTTGATAAAGAGGCTGTGCAAGAGATAGGAGAGTGAGAGAGGGCTAGTATTAGAGGTTGATTTTGGTTTTTTATTATCCTTTATATCGTTCTGTGTGTGTTTGTGAGAGAGAGAGAGAGGGAGTATTAAGTGCTACGTTAACGTGCATGATATAATAAATTATTAGGTTAATAGGATTAATTTCGGTTCGGGTTATTCGGTCGGTGCTGCTGTGCTGGCATGAGCCCCGAACACGACCAATTTAGTTCGGTTTCTTCAGTAAGGCAAATATATACAAAACCGAACTTAGCATTAGCAAACTGTTTTGCTAGTTTGATTTGGTAAGTTTGTCCGTTCTTCAGTTTACGTGTTGTGTCGGTGTGTGTCCATTGAAAAAGAGAGGTACATATCTTTTGTGTATAAATAGGACTGCAATAGCTACTTCTGGCTGCAGCAACAGGTTAATTTTATCTCGTAATACTTTTGTTGGTGTGGACTAGATAAAACAGCTGAGACAACAGTCGATTCAGTTTAGAAATTTATGTTTTTTTGATTGTTTGCTAGCTCTATATTTCGCTAGATATTGTTTGATAAGACATATGAATTACCAAGTAAAGGTTTGAAAGGGCTTGCACAGAGTATATTTTATAGATTTTCTTTCTTACAGTTAAGGAGTTTGGAGATACTTCTAAGTGGGAAATAATGATTTTAGATTATGCTTTCTATATAGCTGTGCTTTTTTATTGGTTTTAATGCTTTCTTTGAACTCATGTAGGAGTCTATATATTGGTTGTGACACGCAAAGTCTTTTTTACTTTGGAGTTTCTTTTATTTGCGGTTTATTCACAGGAGAACTCCATGTTTGGAAAGCCATTTAACGATGTTGTGTAAATAGCATAGAATTGTAATCAACATAATACAGTATTAATTTTGAATGTAAGGGTGCTTTTAGTCATGTAATTGCATTGCTGCTTAAATATTCCTGGTAGCATTGTTTATTACAAAGTTTTATGTAATTTTTTGGCTGCTATCTGCTACGTTTGCTGCGAACATGCCTGTCTTCTATCCAACTTTGTGTGTGCTTTATCGATAAAACCCCTTATGCATTTGAATTGACTAATACAAGAAAATGGACAGAAACTTTAGAGATTATCTTGTTTATTGGTTATTTAGTAAGATTTTGACTAATTTTTCTTATTCTTGAGTAACAGCATTGGTCTTCGTACCTTGGTCATCACTTGTGATGCATTCATAACCTGCTACCATGCTGCTAACTTTGAAGGGTTAGTATATCTTTCCACTTACACCAATATCAGTTTTTTTCTGAGTCGCTATTTAAAAATCGCTTGTACTGCAGATGACTTCTGTAAACTCATATTAGGTTTCCAAAAATTCCAAACCATCAACTTTTATTAGTGTATTGCTGATAGACGAGATTGCGTTTCTAATATTAACATGAGGAAATTTTCTTAAAAAAAGTTCGTACACATGTTATTGTTCAAAACACAGTGTTTCCCTGGAGTCATCCATTAGTTTTGGTGTTTCCATTAGCGGTTGCAACCTACTTTGATTATAAAGATGACACTCAAAAGGTGTCTGGTGCAGGTGTGTGCGATGCCTGAGACATCTAAAAGATGACTATTATGTCATTAAAAGGAAGCTTGGAACATTGCTTCAGGTGAGTACACTCCATTCCTTTACGCATAGTTTTCATTCTTTAACCATTAGCAATTTGAGCCAACATCTACATCCTTTTCAGATTCTAAGATCAACTATTGTACTTGTATACAGCTCATCACTTTGAGACATTTAAATTTGTAATTTGACTAGTTTTGAATCAAGTTAAATTCTTTTTTTTGCTAATTAAGTTAAATTCCTATTCAATATTTAGCACCAGTACTGATAGTTTTGTGACTAAAGTTCTCACGACATCATGTGAATCTTAATTGCGTAAGTATCTTTATTCGTCTTTCAAAGGTCTATTGGATCCTCTAAATCAGAACATTAAAAGCTAGGCAGTATTACAACTATGTGAATTTCTTATGAACCAATATGCTTTTACTAAATCATATGTATTTGGGATTGCAACATTTCTAGTATTGTCTGTATTTAATATTTGCCTCTCACTTTTCATTATCTACTTCTCTTTCTAAAAAAAACCTTGTGTGTTATATGCAGCTGGAGGATCAAATTCTAGCTGCTGGGGGAACATATCCAATCATCGAGTATCCCCGTGAAAAAACGAAGAGGACTTTAATTCCTAAACGTCAGAGAGTTTACGGGGATTGACTTCTATCGTCTGTTAGTGTTCAGGGATTTGGTTGAGAAGCCCCATGTAGATCTTCAGAGCTGAGCAGTGAAATTTAGAATTCTTGAATATTCTAGCTAGGGGAGTTGTTTATTTGGTGGTGTACTTTCAGACTATTGTGCTGAACCCTTTTCTTATTTAGCTTGAGGATTGTTTCAACTTTTGCGGTGACAATAATGTTATTATCGCCTTTAAACTATTAACTGTCAAGGCAAGACCTCTCTGCAAGTCGCCTTTCGCAAGTCACCACAATTTTGAGATGTTTTCCTGAGTTGATTCAGTTAGTTGTAAGCCTATGAACTATTAATTCTTCGGATAATGTTGCACGTAAAGTTCAGTGCGATTAGTGTTTAATCGCGGAGTTCAAGTCATTAAAAGAGCCTATTGATAGAGTCAAGGCATTGTTACATTACACAACTTTGTTACCTTTCATAGACGAGTCTATAAGGTCCGAGGAAAATAAAGTTCCGGGGTGCACAGCTCAAGTATGGTTAGAAGTGAAAATGGAATTTGAAGGGTTTATGAGGTTTTGAGTTGACAGTGATTCTGAATTTACTAAAGGGTTTGCGTCTTGTTTGATTTGGTTCTTAGATGGAGCTACACCTGAGGAAGTTGTTGGTTAAGAAGACTAGGACCAGATTAATTCCCCCAACAGGATGTGGTTATCCCACCTGATTAAGATAATATTAGGCAAAGAAACTTTGGTTCTTAAATTATTACCAGGCTAGACAAGATCTTTTTCTTTTCTTTTTGCTTAATTGACATTATCTTCTTTGATACAAGCATATGGTAGTTTAATGTATGGGACCAAAATACCATCTCAGCAGCATTAGAAATGGGGCATTTAATTGTGATGGTATAGATGGTGTTGAATGTTTTTTCAGTTCAATTTTCTAATTTACCAATGCGTCCATTCTAATATATGAAAATTTTCTAAGACTGGTCCATTCTGTCATTTGGGTTGGCCAAATTTTGACACCCTTTGCATAGGTTTGTGTGCATGATGTGATCATCCAAATGGTTCTCCAATATGAAATCTTATCTTAGTTAAAATTGATATCATCTGATATAATGTATTTTTCCTTAATCCAATCTTCTGATATAATGTATCTCTACTTTGATTACATTGAGATCTTCTGATATAGCGGTTGGTTTCGGATTGAAATTTAGAAATACAGAGAATTTCGGTTTGGACCCTCTAAAGCGCCAAAACCAAACGAGGCTCGCTCCTACTTATGACATCTAATAAGGAAGTAAAAGATGAAATTTAACTAGGTGATAGGAGTCTTTTGGTTCCTTCTGCAGATATTTCACTATGCTACAAGATCTAGAGGCTGCTTGCTTAGCATCATGATATTAAGGTTTTGTACATTGACCACTTTGATTCCCTACTTTGTTGTGATTCTGGATTAGATAGATCTATTGGCAGTAGCGTATCTGGTCATCTGGTGTTATTAATAGGTATATCAGTTTGTAACCAATCATGCCCCAGTTTCAGTATGATAATGTTGTAATGTGTACCCTTGGCTTTATAAGTATGGTTTTTATATCACAGATAGCACTCCTATTTGACAAACCGAGTATCATGAACTTCTTGAAACAAAAGACACATATCTCAAAAGTGGCCTTCTAGGACTGAGAACTTCTTGAACCATTGGTATTCAAGTTAGCATGGACAGAATAAGCGGCATGCCATCAGTGACAGGAAAGGCAGGTGCAAAAGCAAAGATCAAATAACACTGATGAGTGATGCTTGTCTCTGGGCTCTGGCTATGAAGGTAGCTCCATGCTTTGATGCTCATATTTTAGAATGGAAAGAAGATTAGATGGCCCGAATTAATCCAGGAGCCTCCGCCAAACTATATGCAATGTTTTCATCTTGGCAGTACTGCAGTGGTACATTGTAGACATCTAAAGGAAAGGAATTATTGAACCTTAAGGCTAACAGTGACCTACTATTTACTTGTTGTATTTTCTTATTAACGGCATTTTCTGAGTCCGGGTTCTTATTCTGAATTCACCAATATGGACATGGGGCATTTAGTTTTAATAATCTATATTTTGATATCAGTTATTATGATTAGTGATTTCTAGTTATAATTCTTTTGAAATTTAAATTTTCAATCAGGTTTAAATCTTCTTGAAGCACTTCTTTTGAACAGGTGTTTTGATTTTAAAACTTTTTAGACAGGTCTTGTGATTTTAAAACTTTGACATATATCCTGGGATAAAATGTACGGTTTAGGTATTACTACACTTCTTTTGTTGATGTCAGAAGTCTGGGGAAAAAATTAAAAGGCTGGAGTTCGTCAGCATTAGAACTCCGGTAATCATCAGAAGCAGAACTCCAGATAATGTCAGGATTACGATTCCTCAAATGTGGCATAGTCTTTCGGGGCTGACAGAGATTTGAACTGCACTTCCATTGCTGTCTGCAAATCGATGTTTGTTGTTGATGTATGCTTATATTGATGCTAAGCAACGGTGTATCTTTTCATGCAAATGGCTACATATCTTGTCTTAATTACAGAAAATCAAAGTCCTGATGTGTAATTTTTTGAATGGAAATCAGTGTTTATTGATAATCCTAAATCACCCCGGGGCCTTCTCCATGCCGAGCCCGGACTCAAACTCCTTTTGGACGGCGACGGCGGCGTGCTGTGTAGCTGTAGGGTGGGAACCTACAAAACAGAACCGGAGGGGGGTGGCGTCCCTGCGGTACCTCCGGCATGAGAATGAAAAAGGTTTTTTAAGGAGAAGAAGGGCAAAGTGGGGATTATGCGAATATATTTATGGGGTGTACGTGTGTGCATGTAAGTATAGGTGAGAGAGAGAGTATGTAAGATTGTCCCATGTAACCTTCCTTCTGTTCTACCTTTTATAGGCCTCCTACTAGGGTTTAGGGGTTTATCTCCTTTAATCTGGACCGTAGGTTGGCCTTTTGGACTATAGGGCATCTGGACGTCTGGGATGCGTCAGAGTACTGTCAGATCCGGACCGTAGGAGTATTCTGGATCCCGGTTACCTGGACGGTGGGGATGTCGCCACGTGTCCTATTCTCCTCAAGGTCAAAGCTGAATGCGTCAGGGTACTATCTGATCCGGACCGTAGGAACGTTCTAGATCCCGGGTACCTGGACGGTGGTGATGTTGCCACATGTCCTGGGCTTCCCAAGGTCAATGCTGAGTACTCCCTGGGCTCTTGTAATTGGGCCCTGGGCCTTTGTTATTGGGCCTGAATTATTATAGGCTATCATTTGCCCCCACTCCCTTATGCGGGTTTACCCGGATGGGGGAGTAGAGTAATTACCATTGTGCCGCGACGTCTTTGAAATTTTTTGGGGGTTATTTGATTTGCTGCCCCTAACCCCGGGGTCAAATGGGGATGTGACTCCGGGGTTGGCTTGGCTAGTCATTTGACATCAGTTCGAGGTGGGATTCCTTGAAGCACTTAGAAAAAGTTTTGGGGGTTTTTTGATTCCAAGGCCGCCACTTTTTTTTGACATGCTTATTTTGTCCCAGGCACACCATCGTATTCCCTTGCCAGTCGAAACATTTGACTTCCACCAGAACGCGTTCATTAACCTTTCGATTTCTTGGCAAAGAGTCTTTGGAACCATAAAGCATGACATTGTGTATGTAGGAATCATCTGGGCCACATTCCTGATCATGATTGCTTTCCCCGCCCGAGATAGTAATTTTGAGCTCCAACTTTGGATTTTTTGAAACACTCTGTCTTTCAGATATCTGAAGACTGTCTTCTTGGACCTACCTATCAGCGATGGTAAGCCGAGATACTTGCTGTTCCCAATATCATTGAATACTCCCAAGGTTTGTTTGATCTCCATTTGTTTGTCTCTATGGACATTTGCATTGAAGAAAATGGCTGATTTCTGAAAATTGACAGCTTGACCCGAGAATCTTTTATACGAGCTCAGAATCTCTTGAATTGCCTTTGTTTCTAGAGTTGTAGCTTTGAAGAAAAGGAAGCTATCATCAGCAAAAAGAAGATGGGTGATTGCCGGGGCTGAACGATTTATGCGACATCCAGATATTGAGCCATTTTCTGAAGCTGATTTAAGAGAGAGTGATAGGCCTTCCACACAGAGTAAAAACAAATATTGGCATCTTGGAATTCGACACATTCTGAAAAAAACTATTTGCTCATCATTTTTGGGAATGAAGTTGCCTGATGGATTTTGTTCTAATATTAGGAGCTTGGTATCGATGGAAACTCTCCGAGTTACCAGAATGAAATCCCATGACTGCCATATGATTTTGCATCACCTACTCCCAATTACAATTCGATCGTCACTGCATAAAAAGGTCAGGGACACCGTTATTAGATTTTGTCTGTTCTTTAAGGCTATTTGTAGCAAAGTTATTGAAGCCGATAAATTGGAAAAAATGCAGTCTCAACTAATTATAACAATATGCCAACTTGAAAATATTTCCCCCCTTCCTTGTTTGACATAATGATTCACCTTTCGATTCATCTTGTGCGAGAGGTTGAGCTATGCCGACCAATTTTCCTTAGGTGGATGTATCCGTTCGAAAGGTACATGAAAATATTTAAAGGATATGTAAGGAACAGGGCTCGCGCGGAGGGTTGTATTGCTGAGGCATATATTGCTGTGGAGGCAGTTGAGTGTTTGGTTAACTTTGAGGAATCAACTGTCAGAGTTCCAGAAAATGGCAGACGTACAAAGGATGCAATATGCAGACCACTATCTGGTGCAACAATGATCACCCCGAGCACCAAAGATTTGCACCTTGCACATTTGTGTGTCCTACAAAATAGTACGGATGTTGTGCCATATTTTGAGTAAGTATTTTTATTATCCTTCGTGCGCAGTTTAGTTATAACCATACCTATATCAAAATTCTTTATATCTGCCATTTTAATTGTAGGGAACACTTGTCATTTTTGATGGACCAATTTCCGGAACGTGGAAATGACGAAATCTGGCTAAAGAATAAGCAAAATGAAACTTTCCCAAAATGGTTTAAAGAAAAGGTTTTACGTTTGCTTAATTGTTAATATTCAGTCATTTACCTCCATTGTTATTATTGGAAACCTTGCAAATTATGTGTAATTTAATTTTTCACAGATTGCATCAAATTTACTAGATGGAGAGGAGGTACCGCAACATATAAGGTGGGTCGCAGACGGGCCTAATAATGATGTGCCTACATTCAGTGGCTACAAGGTGCATGGGGTTACATTTAGCACCAAGTCTCGTGATGATACGCGTCAAGTTCAGTGTAGTGGAGTGTGTGTAGATGCTGATACAATGGTTGTGCAGGGTACGGACAAAAATATTCAGCATACATCACATACATACTACGGTGTTATAAATTTTATATGGGAGTTGGACTATAACATCTTTAGGATCCCTCTTTTTCTCTTTAAGTGGGTGGATATGAACAGAGGAATTAAGGTTGATGAATTAGGATATACATTAGTTAATTTGAATAGGCCTGGTTTTTTTAATGATCCATTTGTGTTGGCAACACATGTTAAGCAGGTCTGTTATATCGACGATCCTCTTAAAAAATTATGGTCCGTGGTGTTGAAATTTCCCGAAAGAAAACACTATGATGATAGCGAAGATGAAAATGAGGGATCCGTGGAAGTAGAGCTTGAGTCTGAGTTTTTTATGCCCAACTTACCAGATGATGATTTTGAAAATGATGCTAGTTATATCAGGGATGTAGATGAACAAATTCAACTAGATTGATTTTTTTTTTATATTTCATTATTGCTATGTATAACTTTAAAATTTTGGTTTGGTGATGTTTGTTGTTCATGGTGGTTGTTATGTTTGCTCCAAATGGATAATATGTTTGTTTTCCTGTCCATTAGTTGTTTGGCAATGAAAGAGATGCACTCTTTCTATCAATTTTTTTTTAAAAAATACAGTGGTATAGACAAGAGTTTTATATACAAAATCTTGTCTTAATATTTCATAGACAACAAGGCAGAAACAGTTGTGTGATTAAAGACAACACTTCCGGGACTGTTGTGTGATATGTTAAACACACAATGCAAACACAACCAATTGTGCGAAACGGAATACAACAACGAAAATATAAAACCATTGTCTCATATTTTACAATGGTTTTATATTTCCGTTATATGAACCATATTAAAACAATAGGTTTTACAAACTGTTGTGCATTGTTTAACAACAGTTTTCTGAACTATTGTGTGAAATGTCTACCAACAATAATTTTCTAAAACCATTGTCTCATGTTTTACAACGGTTACTTTTTCGGTTGTATGAAACATATGAAGACAATAGTTCTTTAAAACTGTTGTGCAAACTCCTTTTTTTGGTGATTTTTTTCACAACGGTTCATAAAACCGTTGTATGAATCTGGTTTACACAATGGTTATTAAATATGCAGATAATTAAATATGCAGATAATTAGATATACAGATAATTAAATATGCAGATAATTAAATATGCAGATAATTAAATATGCAGATAGAACATGAATAATTAAATAATCAACTGATATAAATATGTGCATTAAGCGAAACATGTAAAGTATAAGTGCATTCATATAAAATAGTAACATAGTACATTAAGCGAAACGTATTAACTCTAGAAAGAGAATACACACAACATAGTACATAGTTTTATAATATATAAATATATTGTTCAGTTTTTAACCCAAATTCCCTCAACATTTTCTCTAACCCTATGCTCCATATCATCAGCAACATCACATGCCGGGATATTAGAGCAAAATGGCTGATGCTCCATTGTCGTGTCTCCTAGGTTATCTTCATTGTTGATATCGTGATAGTCTCGAGTCGTGGATTTTAATATAATGGACCAGGTATCATCAACCGGATCTTCGACATAAAACACTTGCTTCACTTCATCAATGAAAACATATTTATCCTTCTTCCGGACCTGTCGACTAAAGTCCACAAGCGTGAAGCCAAGATCATCCACTTTGATACCTCTGTCATTCGATGCCCATTTATACAAGAATAAAGGGGCTTTGAAATCATGGTAGTCCAACTCCCATATTTCTAGAATGATGCCATAGAACGTCATATCACTCTCTATCGGATTTAAATCCCTAGCACTACAAACTTGAACCGTCTTAGCAACTAAATAAACACCGCTGTTCTGAACAACCCTTGATTTATCACGATCTTTTATGAAGTACATAACTCCGTTAACTAGATATCCTTCATAAGTCAAAACAGAATAAGATGGTTTGGCAGCCAACCATCTTATCATTTCTGAAACAGCGGCGCAGTTTTCCTTAAGTTCACTCCTAACCTGCACACATTGTCATTAATTACATATAAGCCACTTATTAATTATATTAAATAAAACTCACAATAAAAGTCAGAATAAGAGAAACCAACTTTTCTTTCGAACCAATCAGCAAACAGCCGATTATGTTCTCCCATGAGCCAATGAACACTCTTTTTCTTTCCTTGATGAATTTCTTCAAGATACTCCATATGCTTTCTGATAAAAAAACATCTATTATATTCACTCACAAGAATACTTACCGAAAAGATATGGTTTTACAAGAACAAAAACTGAACTTACATTATATAAGGAAATACTTCAGAATTGTTTAACAGGACAGTTAAATGTGCCTCATCTCGCTCTTTCTCTTCGACTTCCTTCATCTTCATAAAGGATAAGGGACCAGAAAGCCTGACTTGATCTTTGGGAACACCAGCTGTTTTGCAACTCTCTTTAAGAAACTCGGTGCAAAATTCTACCGATTCCTCACCAAGATAACTTTCGGCGATACAACCTTCCGGATGATAATGGTTTCTAATATAACTCTTCATCACTTTATTAAACCATTCAAACGCATACATCCACCTATAGCACACTGGTCCATACAAACGCAATTCTCAAACCAAGTGGGCTACGAGATGTATCATAACATCAAAAAATGAGGCATGAATTTTTTTTTCAAGCTCACACAAGGCCAATATCAAATCTGACTACAGTTTATCTAGTTTCGAAATATCAACTACTTTGCTGCACAAGGAGTTGAAAAAGAAACACAATCGTATTATTGTGACCCTAACATGTTTCGGAAGAACGGATCGAATTGCAACCAGGAGCAACTGTTGGAGGAGGATGTGGCAGTCATGGGACTTTAGCCCATAAATCTTTAAATCAGCCATGGACATGAAGCTTTTAATGTTCGATGCATGTCCATACGGAAGTTTCATATTCAAGAATGATGACAACATTGTTCTTTTTTCAGCCTTTGATAAAGTAAAAGCAGAAGGAGGCACGTAGGTTTTCTTTTCTCCTACTTGTGGAGCTAAATCAACCCTAACACCCATGTCAAGCATATCATGATGAGATGCCTCGCTATCTTTTGACTTGTGCCGCATATTTAACAATGTCCCCATCATATTATTATACACATTCTTCTCGATGTGCATAACATCGAGACAGTGACGAACGTGGTGAAACTTCCAATATTCTAACTCGAAAAAAATAGACTTTTTCTTCCACGGACAATCAACCTTTTTGGACTTCTTTACTTCCTTGCCATAAGAAAATTTAATCTGTTCCTGTTGTGCTAACACTTCTTTAACAAAAAGGGGTGGACGTGGTCGCCGAAGCTCTTGTTCGCCGTTAAAAGCCAACTTTTGTCTGCTATAGGGGTGATGGTCAGCCAAATAACGACGATGGCCTTGATAACACATATTTTTACTATGACTTAAATATTTGGCAACGGTGTCGTCACCACATATGGGATAGCTCTTGTAACCCTTATTAACACAACCGGACAAATTTGTATATCCAGGAAAGTCATTTATGGTCCACATCAAAACCGCTTTTAAAGTAAAATAGGATTTACTATAAGCGTCATAGACATTTGGTTCACCTTCTACCCAAAGCTTCTTCAAATCATCGATCAACGGCTCTAAGTATACGTCAATATCATTTCCCGGCTCGTGCGGACCTGGAATTAATATTGATAACATTATAAACTTCCTCTTCATGCATAACCATGGAGGAAGATTATAAGCTACCAATACTACCGGCCAGCAGCTATACCTATTACTTAGGACATTATTAAACGGGTTTATACCATCTGCTCCTAAAGCTAATCGAAGGTTTCTTGGATCACTAGCAAACGAAGGCCACCGATAATCAATATTCCTCCATGAAGGAGAGTCGTCCGGATGCCGCATCTGACCATCATTTGACAGTTGTTTTGAATCCCAAATCAACTGTTCAGCGGTATCAGGAGATTTAAACATTCTTTTAAACCTAGGAATGATAGGAAAATACCACATAACCTTGGCTGGACTATTTACCCTAAGTTTACCATCTTTCGCAACCTTCCAGCGAGATAAACGACATTTAGGACACTCAGATGCATTAAGATTTATACCCCTGTAGAGTATACAATTATTTGGACATGCATGAAATTTAATGTACTTGAGGCCCAAGTCAGATAAGGTTTTCTTTGCCTCATACGCATTAACCGGTAACACATGATCTTGAGGAAGAAAAGAACCAACAGAAGTGAGAAGATCAGTGAAGGCGCTATTGCTAATACCAAACCTAGATTTCCAATTATGTAGCTTTAACATTTACTCTAACTTTGTACATTTACTGCCCTTATACAAAGGTTGTTCTGCATCAGCTACCAACCTATTGAAGTCATACGAATCATGATCGTCCGAATTATAAGCAGCTTCACAAACGTCAACAGTTTCGGATTGAGCATTTTGCTCCTTAGGTAGAAATGTACTACCGGCAGATGACCTAACACTTTTAGAACTAGTTTCTCCATGCCAAATCCAATCAGTATACCCTAAACTAAAACCTTTTTCATATAAATGACCCCGTATTACTTTTACGTTATATTTTCTAAAATTACCGCAACGCCCACAAGGACAAAGGATGTCCTTAGGATCCTTTGAGTTCTCTCTGTAAATATTAAGAAACTTTCAACACATATCTCATATTCTAAAGAATCCCTATCTTTGAAAATCCAAGACTTGTCCATTTATTTATAAGACAAACAACAACCTAGCAACTTACCTGTTTGTCATTTCAAACATTAAGAAGTAAAGCTTAGTTGTTTACTTATTTAGGATTAAACATAATTAAACATATAAATTAATTATGCATATATATTAAACATACAAATGCTTGTAATATGAATGCTTGTAATACGAATGCTTATAACATGCATAATTAAACATATAAATTAATTATTACAACTACATATGTTTACACATATACAATTCCACACCTAAACTAAACAAGAATATAAACAAGAACATACACTAAACAGGATCCATACACATGCATCTATTAAAATTAAACAAGAACATGCATTAAATATTAACAAAATATAAAATTAACACATGAAACAAGAACATGCATTAAACACATAAAAAAAGAACATGAATTAAACACATGCATCTATTAAAGTAACAAAAAATACACATGCATGTGAAATCTTACCTAATCGAGCAAACCCCCTTCAAGTTTAACCAAACCCAGCTACAAACCCAGCTCCAGAGACCGACCTGTACAAACAAACTCGATTAAAATCAAAACATAAAATTTGAAATTAAATTCGAAAAAACTTACTTTTCACACACTAATCGAGTAGTCCACACTTCCTTCAAGGTTTTTCAACACCAATCGACCTCGATTTATGAATTAATCAAGTTTAATTCATAAAAATTTAGGGGTTTTAGGTTAAAGAGAGTGAAAAGTAAGTTTTAGGTTAAAGAGACAGTGAAAGATGAGAGAGAAAAGAGAAGAGAGAAGAGAGACAAGACATTGAGAGAGAAGAGAAAATGAGAGAGAGAGAGAGAGAAGAGAGAATGAGAGAGCTGAGAGAGAGAGAGTAGAGAAGGGGGGAAACGGTTTTGTTTAATGGGGGGAAACCGAAAATAAACAAATTTGGTTAAGTGGGAATTTTTTGGTGTATTAACGGGGGAAAGAAAGAAGCGGGCATTTTTTATTTTTTTTAAAAATGATTATAGACATCGGTTGGTTTAGATATTGATGTCTTACAACACCTTTAACATCGGTTTGAAAGCAACCGATGTTAAAACTGCTTTTAACATCGGTGACATTTCTAACCGATGTTAAAGGAGTGATGTCGTAGGCACTATTTCTAGTAGTGCATATTCACTATCTTCTGGAAGTAAAATCTGATATTATAAGAAGATGGTCAGAATAAATTTTGAAGATTATAAGAGATCTACTCAGAATCTCTTGTACAAAGGCTTCTCTACACATTCAAATGATTACTGAAGATGATGGAAGAGAAATTTCTATGCTGAAGAACTCTGCTAAGGTGGAAGTTATTTTGAAAGGAAAGTGCTTATGTTATAATGAAGACTCTTCACATCCTAGAGCTATCAGACTTGGTGATGGACTTGAAAGAACATCAATTCAAGCTCTCAGAACAGCCATTTATCAAATTGGTGACAGTAAAGATGAAGAACTGATGCAGGTCAAAGCACAGTTAGTTGAAGTTCTGAGAAAAGATGAAGATAAGCTGGTAAAAGATTTTGTTAAGAGTCATTATGGATTCAGATTGATCCAGTGATGTTGGTAAAGCTACAAGGACTGTAAGTTGTAGTTAATAGTCTTATTAAACTCTTATTGCATTTGAATTTAAATGTTTTTGACATCATCAAATCTATTAACTTGTATATTTTTGCATAATTTACAAGTTGGGGGAGATTGTTAGATATATTTGAGATGTCATGTCTAATATGTTTCATGTTTAGTTTTCAGATCTTAACAAACAGGAAATATCAGGACTTATTGGAATCAGTACTTACTGGAAGTCAAAAGATAGATATCAGAACTTAAGGTCATATCAGAACTGAAGTACGGGATGACTTATAGTTAAAGAAGGAAGCTGATTTACAGGATAAAAGATCGAGACTAGAACAAAAGAAGATATGCATGAAAAGAGTTAGAAGATACGAAGACTTGTATAAGATATCTGATTGATATATTTTAGGAGACAGAATTATATTCCATATCAATTAGAAGTTATCTTGTAACTGTGTACTATATAAACACATACATAGGTTTACACTATATGTGTTATCATTATCGAGTAGATCATACATTGTAACCTAGCAGCTCTTAGTGATATTTGTTCATCACTGAGAGAGAACAGTTCCATTGTAACAGAGTTTATTATATATATTTGTTTACTGTTACTTGTGTTCGAAATCGATTTGATTGTAATACCACTGTATTCAACCCCCTTCTATAGTGTTGTGTGACCTAACAAGTACACATCACTGGAGACGTTCTGACGCCACTGACTCAGTTGATATAGCAATATACAGATCTTTGTATCTTTTTTACAGGTAGGTCAGTGCTTCAACTATTTCTTTTATATTATTATTGGAGATGGTTTAGGCTAAATAGTTGTTATCGAAAATCTTATATACAATCGTTATATACAATTGTTATCAGATGGGATTAACTGAGATTCGGCGTGGATGTGTATTTTTATTCAGTGCGGTGTCTATAGTGTGTGTGCCCGTTTGCTGCGGTGGGACACTCGAAATAATCTAGGCAAGTGAAAATATCAAAATTTAGCGTTGGATGATTTTGAAAAAAGTGGCCATGGCCACCGCAGTTGGGGCAAGCCTAATTACTTTTCTTTATAACTTTCATATTATTTAATCATACTTTACAAGTTTTCTTCCATTTCTTTGCTTTATTTTTCAATTACAGTATTTTAATTTTATTTAATTAAACTAAAATTGAATCATAAAAAATATTTAATTATAAATATAATTATAAAATTTTATATTTATTTAAATTAATTATAAAGATATTATAATAAGATATTTATAAGTATATATTATAATTTTATAAGAAGTATCGTGAAAGAAAAAATAAATTAAATTTTATATAACAGCAATACCAGACACACCATTAATAGAAGTTGCTACTTCTTCTAAGAGCCCAATTTTTTTTACGTGGCACGAAGTGGGATCCAGAAAAATTAAAAGTGGGCACGCAGCACCTCCGGTGCTCAGACGCCACTGACTCAGTTGGTGCAGCAACATGCATACCTTTGTACCCGGAGATGAGTGCTTCAACTATTTCTTTTATTTTATTATGGTCTAGGCCAAATAATTTTTATCGAAAATTTATATACAATCGTATATACAATTGTTATCAGATGGGCCTAACTGAGATTCGCTGTAGATGTATATTTTTGTTAAGTGATGCCTATAGAAACCATTATATTATATTGATATAAAGGCTCATGTTAGATTCTAGTTTTTATTGTATTCCTAGTTTTTTAATATGCACCCGTTTCTAGAAATTGAAATATATGGGAATTGTATTAAAAAGATTCAAAACCGAAAGAATAATTAAGTATTTAAAAGAACGATTTTTCTCTTTTACACTTATAGCTGCGTAATAAAAATTATGTGACAAATTTTAATTGGTCTATAACTTTTAAATGTTGATACAATAAAACCTCGATAAATTAATACTTTTGGGACCATGAAAAAATATTAATTAATCGAAATATTAATATATCGATAAATTAATAATTTATTAATTTATCGATATATTAATAATTTATTAATTTATCGAAATATATTATTTAAATTTTATTACGCATACAATTGTCAGAATAACAATTTATTTTTATCTATTGAATACTTAAAATAACATCAAGAAATATTTATGAATTTAAGTAAATTAAAAGGATTCACATATTTAATTAGATTACGTAATGTTCTCAAGTTGTCAAAATGGTTCAAGTCAGGGCCCTATCTTTTCTACACCAGCCTTGGTCCTATTTACCACAACAATAAAAGGTACCTTATTTAACTAAGTCAGTCCCACGAAAAGATGTCCTTAAAGCAGTAATTACATTACGTAATTCCCTCTTGTAACATGAACATAGTACACGCCAGAGCTCCATAATACATTAAGAAAGATTCAAGATAAAGTACAAGACGACATCAGTTTTAAAAAGAAGCAGGCTACAATTGAGACTTATTATAAAAGTGCATCCTAGAAATCTATAATTTTGATGTAATATGTAATTATTAGTTTATATATTATATGGGACTTATATGTATTAATAAAAAAATATAATCTTATAAATTTAGCCAATTATTAATTTAATATAAAGGGTCCGACTCGGGGTTAAAAGAAATTATTAATTTAACGAGGTTATTAATTTATAGAGATTTAACTGTATATCCCTTCCCCATTCCACCAATGAAGAAAAGAAGGAAAATAAAAAATAATAAGAGTTAATGCTTAGCGGGCCCAGAGATATTATTACCATTCAAAATATTTGTCTTAAAAAGGTATAGTAGATATAAGAGAATTTTATGACAGCTGACATAAAAAGGGGCAACTAATCTAGCGGATATATCCAGGCAAAATTTCCTAATGGAGACCGTGACCACACTGACTCAGTTGTTGCAGCAACATGCAGATCTTTGTACCTTTTTTTATCGCGAGGTCAGTGCTTCAACTATTTTTTATTTTATTATTCAAGATAATCTAGGCCAAATAATTGTTATTGAAAATCTTGTATACAATCATTGTTTGGTATGGTGTAACAATTACTTGTCTAGACCGGATCCCTGTTACTAGTAATTTGCTTTTTTATCATACTTAAAGCAGGCTAAAACACTGATTTATGGTAAATTTTAATGTGGGGTGTTAGTAATTTCACTTGATTTGTTTTAATGTAATTTTAATGTTCCCTTTTGAATTTTTTTATAATGAGTTGTTACTTTCTTGATTTTAAAATAGGGGATTTTCACCGAGGACTTTATAGACTTGCACAGGATGCAAGATCCGGACGATCCTGATCCTGAATATTTAAAAGAAATTGTTGACGTGTTCTTTCGAGATGTGGAGACGCGACTAAATGAAGTGGACATTTTACTGTCTGCGTTCTATCTTCTTGTGTCTGTAGTCTTTTATTTTGGACTTGTTTGAAATGTGTTAAATAATCTGAATTTTATTTGTGGCTCGAATTGTGTTTAACAGCAAGGAACAGGAGGTTGATTATGGGAAACTTGAAGAAAACGTTGTCTCCTTCAGAGAGTCCTCTGAGAGGTAAATTTCTATATTGTTCAACTTAATCAGAAGTTTTATATTGAGACTTAAAACATATATTTAGATAATATTCCAATACCGGTCAAGTTTCAAATTTGCAATAGCTTAATAAGATTTTGGTGATTTATCTTAGGGGTAAACATAATTAGGATGTAGTCTGATTGAAATATGTACATTTGCTCCTCCGGCCGCCTTTGATACCATGTCAAGGAACCGGTCGAGGGTCGAGGTATTAGAGAAAGACCCTCGCCTCCGTCAACATAGTGCATAGGAAGTAAACTAAATTGATCGTTATTCAGGACATTAGAACTAAACAGACGGCAATAATGTTGGTGTAAGAAACAATTTAACCACTAAATAACTGCAGGAATGCTCGGTTTTTGGTTTTGACCTTACTCTTAGCTCCGGATAATCAAAGACTGACTGAACATCACAAAAAGTATCCATCTTATCTTAAGGACGGCCCTTATTGAAGATTAGCTAGCGAGCATCACATTAACACTAAAGTAACAAAAGCCAAAATAATTAATAGACTTTCAACATATAAATTTAATCGCTGTGTATTGGTGACAGCAAAAACTTGAAAACATTGAACAAAGTTGTTCCTATTTTCATTTCACTCACCACCAAAATCACGATTCCCCAACGCCTCTCAACTTCCATGCAGACCACGGCCGATGCCCTTACTAGTAGAATCTTATTGAGAGAATGAAGGCAAAGGCAAATTATGACTTGATAAAGAGGCTGTGCAAGAGATAGGAGAGTGAGAGAGGGCTAGTATTAGAGGTTGATTTTGGTTTTTTATTATCCTTTATTTCGTTCTGTGTGTGTTTGTGAGAGAGAGAGAGAGGGAGTATTAAGTGCTACGTTAACGTGCATGATATAATAAATTATTAGGTTAATAGGATTAATTTCGGTTCGGGTTATTCGGTCGGTGCTGCTGTGCTGGCATGAGCCCCGAACACGACCAATTTAGTTCGGTTTCTTCAGTAAGGCAAATATATACAAAACCGAACTTAGCATTAGCAAACTGTTTTGCTAGTTTGATTTGGTAAGTTTGTCCGTTCTTCAGTTTACGTGTTGTGTCGGTGTGTGTCCATTGAAAAAGAGAGGTACATATCTTTTGTGTATAAATAGGACTGCAATAGCTACTTCTGGCTGCAGCAACAGGTTAATTTTATCTCGTAATACTTTTGTTGGTGTGGACTAGATAAAACAGCTGAGACAACAGTCGATTCAGTTTAGAAATTTATGTTTTTTTGATTGTTTGCTAGCTCTATATTTCGCTAGATATTGTTTGATAAGACATATGAATTACCAAGTAAAGGTTTGAAAGGGCTTGCACAGAGTATATTTTATAGATTTTCTTTCTTACAGTTAAGGAGTTTGGAGATACTTCTAAGTGGGAAATAATGATTTTAGATTATGCTTTCTATATAGCTGTGCTTTTTTATTGGTTTTAATGCTTTCTTTGAACTCATGTAGGAGTCTATATATTGGTTGTGACACGCAAAGTCTTTTTTACTTTGGAGTTTCTTTTATTTGCGGTTTATTCACAGTTTATTCACAGGAGAACTCCATGTTTGGAAAGCCATTTAACGATGTTGTGTAAATAGCATAGAATTGTAATCAACATAATACAGTATTAATTTTGAATGTAAGGGTGCTTTTAGTCATGTAATTGCATTGCTGCTTAAATATTCCTGGTAGCATTGTTTATTACAAAGTTTTATGTAATTTTTTGGCTGCTATCTGCTACGTTTGCTGCGAACATGCCTGTCTTCTATCCAACTTTGTGTGTGCTTTATCGATAAAACCCCTTGTGCATTTGAATTGACTAATACAAGAAAATGGACAGAAACTTTAGAGATTATCTTGTTTATTGGTTATTTAGTAAGATTTTGACTAATTTTTCTTATTCTTGAGTAACAGCATTGGTCTTCGTACCTTGGTCATCACTTGTGATGCATTCATAACCTGCTACCATGCTGCTAACTTTGAAGGGTTAGTATATCTTTCCACTTACACCAATATCAGTTTTTTTCTGAGTCGCTATTTAAAAATCGCTTGTACTGCAGATGACTTCTGTAAACTCATATTAGGTTTCCAAAAATTCCAAACCATCAACTTTTATTAGTGTATTTCTGATAGACGAGATTGCGTTTCTAATATTAACATGAGGAAATTTTCTTAAAAAAAGTTCGTACACATGTTATTGTTCAAAACACAGTGTTTCCCTGGAGTCATCCATTAGTTTTGGTGTTTCCATTAGCGGTTGCAACCTACTTTGATTATAAAGATGACACTCAAAAGGTGTCTGGTGCAGGTGTGTGCGATGCCTGAGACATCTAAAAGATGACTATTATGTCATTAAAAGGAAGCTTGGAACATTGCTTCAGGTGAGTACACTCCATTCCTTTACGCATAGTTTTCATTCTTTAACCATTAGCAATTTGAGCCAACATCTACATCCTTTTCAGATTCTAAGATCAACTATTGTACTTGTATACAGCTCATCACTTTGAGACATTTAAATTTGTAATTTGACTAGTTTTGAATCAAGTTAAATTCTTTTTTTTTGCTAATTAAGTTAAATTCCTATTCAATATTTAGCACCAGTGATAGTTTTGTGACTAAAGTTCTCACGGCATCATGTGAATCTTAATTGCGTAAGTATCTTTATTCGTCTTTCAAAGGTCTATTGGATCCTCTAAATCAGAACATTAAAAGCTAGGCAGTATTACAACTATGTGAATTTCTTATGAACCAATATGCTTTTACTAAATCATATGTATTTGGGATTGCAACATTTCTAGTATTGTCTGTATTTAATATTTGCCTCTCACTTTTCATTATCTACTTCTCTTTCTAAAAAAAACCTTGTGTGTTATATGCAGCTGGAGGATCAAATTCTAGCTGCTGGGGGAACATATCCAATCATCGAGTATCCCCGTGAAAAAACGAAGAGGACTTTAATTCCTAAACGTCAGAGAGTTTACGGGGATTGACTTCTATCGTCTGTTAGTGTTCAGGGATTTGGTTGAGAAGCCCCATGTAGATCTTCAGAGCTGAGCAGTGAAATTTAGAATTCTTGAATATTCTAGCTAGGGGAGTTGTTTATTTGGTGGTGTACTTTCAGACTATTGTGCTGAACCCTTTTCTTATTTAGCTTGAGGATTGTTTCAACTTTTGCGGTGACAATAATGTTATTATCGCCTTTAAACTATTAACTGTCAAGGCAAGACCTCTCTGCAAGTCGCCTTTCGCAAGTCACCACAATTTTGAGATGTTTTCCTGAGTTGATTCAGTTAGTTGTAAGCCTATGAACTATTAATTCTTCGGATAATGTTGCACGTAAAGTTCAGTGCGATTAGTGTTTAATCGCGGAGTTCAAGTCATTAAAAGAGCCTATTGATAGAGTCAAGGCATTGTTACATTACACAACTTTGTTACCTTTCATAGACGAGTCTATAAGGTCCGAGGAAAATAAAGTTCCGGGGTGCACAGCTCAAGTATGGTTAGAAGTGAAAATGGAATTTGAAGGGTTTATGAGGTTTTGAGTTGACAGTGATTCTGAATTTACTAAAGGGTTTGCGTCTTGTTTGATTTGGTTCTTAGATGGAGCTACACCTGAGGAAGTTGTTGGTTAAGAAGACTAGGACCAGATTAATTCCCCCAACAGGATGTGGTTATCCCACCTGATTAAGATAATATTAGGCAAAGAAACTTTGGTTCTTAAATTATTACCAGGCTAGACAAGATCTTTTTCTTTTCTTTTTGCTTAATTGACATTATCTTCTTTGATACAAGCATATGGTAGTTTAATGTATGGGACCAAAATACCATCTCAGCAGCATTAGAAATGGGGCATTTAATTGTGATGGTATAGATGGTGTTGAATGTTTTTTCAGTTCAATTTTCTAATTTACCAATGCGTCCATTCTAATATATGAAAATTTTCTAAGACTGGTCCATTCTGTCATTTGGGTTGGCCAAATTTTGACACCCTTTGCATAGGTTTGTGTGCATGATGTGATCATCCAAATGGTTCTCCAATATGAAATCTTATCTTAGTTAAAATTGATATCATCTGATATAATGTATTTTTCCTTAATCCAATCTTCTGATATAATGTATCTCTACTTTGATTACATTGAGATCTTCTGATATAGCGGTTGGTTTCGGATTGAAATTTAGAAATACAGAGAATTTCGGTTTGGACCCTCTAAAGCGCCAAAACCAAACGAGGCTCGCTCCTACTTATGACATCTAATAAGGAAGTAAAAGATGAAATTTAACTAGGTGATAGGAGTCTTTTGGTTCCTTCTGCAGATATTTCACTATGCTACAAGATCTAGAGGCTGCTTGCTTAGCATCATGATATTAAGGTTTTGTACATTGACCACTTTGATTCCCTACTTTGTTGTGATTCTGGATTAGATAGATCTATTGGCAGTAGCGTATCTGGTCATCTGGTGTTATTAATAGGTATATCAGTTTGTAACCAATCATGCCCCAGTTTCAGTATGATAATGTTGTAATGTGTACCCTTGGCTTTATAAGTATGGTTTTTATATCACAGATAGCACTCCTATTTGACAAACCGAGTATCATGAACTTCTTGAAACAAAAGACACATATCTCAAAAGTGGCCTTCTAGGACTGAGAACTTCTTGAACCATTGGTATTCAAGTTAGCATGGACAGAATAAGCGGCATGCCATCAGTGACAGGAAAGGCAGGTGCAAAAGCAAAGATCAAATAACACTGATGAGTGATGCTTGTCTCTGGGCTCTGGCTATGAAGGTAGCTCCATGCTTTGATGCTCATATTTTAGAATGGAAAGAAGATTAGATGGCCCGAATTAATCCAGGAGCCTCCGCCAAACTATATGCAATGTTTTCATCTTGGCAGTACTGCAGTGGTACATTGTAGACATCTAAAGGAAAGGAATTATTGAACCTTAAGGCTAACAGTGACCTACTATTTACTTGTTGTATTTTCTTATTAACGGCATTTTCTGAGTCCGGGTTCTTATTCTGAATTCACCAATATGGACATGGGGCATTTAGTTTTAATAATCTATATTTTGATATCAGTTATTATGATTAGTGATTTCTAGTTATAATTCTTTTGAAATTTAAATTTTCAATCAGGTTTAAATCTTCTTGAAGCACTTCTTTTGAACAGGTGTTTTGATTTTAAAACTTTTTAGACAGGTCTTGTGATTTTAAAACTTTGACATATATCCTGGGATAAAATGTACGGTTTAGGTATTACTACACTTCTTTTGTTGATGTCAGAAGTCTGGGGAAAAAATTAAAAGGTTGGAGTTCGTCAGCATTAGAACTCCGGTAATCATCAGAAGCAGAACTCCAGATAATGTCAGGATTACGATTCCTCAAATGTGGCATAGTCTTTCGGGGCTGACAGAGATTTGAACTGCACTTCCATTGCTGTCTGCAAATCGATGTTTGTTGTTGATGTATGCTTATATTGATGCTAAGCAACGGTGTATCTTTTCATGCAAATGGCTACATATCTTGTCTTAATTACAGAAAATCAAAGTCCTGATGTGTAATTTTTTGAATGGAAATCAGTGTTTATTGATAATCCTAAATCACCCCGGGGCCTTCTCCATGCCGAGCCCGGACTCAAACTCCTTTTGGACGGCGACGGCGGCGTGCTGTGTAGCTGTAGGGTGGGAACCTACAAAACAGAACCGGAGGGGGGTGGCGTCCCTGCGGTACCTCCGGCATGAGAATGAAAAAGGTTTTTTAAGGAGAAGAAGGGCAAAGTGGGGATTATGCGAATATATTTATGGGGTGTACGTGTGTGCATGTAAGTATAGGTGAGAGAGAGAGTATGTAAGATTGTCCCATGTAACCTTCCTTCTGTTCTACCTTTTATAGGCCTCCTACTAGGGTTTAGGGGTTTATCTCCTTTAATCTGGACCGTAGGTTGGCCTTTTGGACTATAGGGCATCTGGACGTCTGGGATGCGTCAGAGTACTGTCAGATCCGGACCGTAGGAGTATTCTGGATCCCGGGTACCTGGACGGTGGGGATGTCGCCACGTGTCCTATTCTCCTCAAGGTCAAAGCTGAATGCGTCAGGGTACTATCTGATCCGGACCGTAGGAACGTTCTAGATCCCGGGTACCTGGACGGTGGTGATGTTGCCACATGTCCTGGGCTTCCCAAGGTCAATGCTGAGTACTCCCTGGGCTCTTGTAATTGGGCCCTGGGCCTTTGTTATTGGGCCTGAATTATTATAGGCTATCATTTGCCCCCACTCCCTTATGCGGGTTTACCCGGATGGGGGAGTAGAGTAATTACCATTGTGCCGCGACGTCTTTGAATTTTTTTGGGGGTTATTTGATTTGCTGCCCCTAACCCCGGGGTCAAATGGGGATGTGACTCCGGGGTTGGCTTGGCTAGTCATTTGACATCAGTTCGAGGTGGGATTCCTTGAAGCACTTAGAAAACGTTTTGGGGGTTTTTTGATTCCAAGGCCGCCACTTTTTTTTGACATGCTTATTTTGTCCCAGGCACACCATCGTATTCCCTTGCCAGTCGAAACATTTGACTTCCACCAGAACGCGTTCATTAACCTTTCGATTTCTTGGCAAAGAGTCTTTGGAACCATAAAGCATGACATTGTGTATGTAGGAATCATCTGGGCCACATTCCTGATCATGATTGCTTTCCCCGCCCGAGATAGTAATTTTGAGCTCCAACTTTGGATTTTTTGAAACACTCTGTCTTTCAGATATCTGAAGACTGTCTTCTTGGACCTACCTATCAGCGATGGTAAGCCGAGATACTTGCTGTTCCCAATATCATTGAATACTCCCAAGGTTTGTTTGATCTCCATTTGTTTGTCTCTATGGACATTTGCATTGAAGAAAATGGCTGATTTCTGAAAATTGACAGCTTGACCCGAGAATCTTTTATACGAGCTCAGAATCTCTTGAATTGCCTTTGTTTCTAGAGTTGTAGCTTTGAAGAAAAGGAAGCTATCATCAGCAAAAAGAAGATGGGTGATTGCCGGGGCTGAACGATTTATGCGACATCCAGATATTGAGCCATTTTCTGAAGCTGATTTAAGAGAGAGTGATAGGCCTTCCACACAGAGTAAAAACAAATATTGGCATCTTGGAATTCGACACATTCTAAAAAAACTATTTGCTCATCATTTTTGGGAATGAAGTTGCCTGATGGATTTTGTTCTAATATTAGGAGCTTGGTATCGATGGAAACTCTCCGACTTACCAGAATGAAATCCCATGACTGCCATATGATTTTGCATCACCTACTCCCAATTACAATTCGATCGTCACTGCATAAAAAGGTCAGGGACACCGTTATTAGATTTTGTCTGTTCTTTAAGGCTATTTGTAGCAAAGTTATTGAAGCCGATAAATTGGAAAAAATGCAGTCTCAACTAATTATAACAATATGCCAACTTGAAAATATTTCCCCCTTCCTTGTTTGACATAATGATTCACCTTTCGATTCATCTTGTGCGAGAGGTTGAGCTATGCCGACCAATTTTCCTTAGGTGGATGTATCCGTTCGAAAGGTACATGAAAATATATAAAGGATATGTAAGGAACAGGGCTCGCGCGGAGGGTTGTATTGCTGAGGCATATATTGCTGAGGAGGCAGTTGAGTGTTTGGTTAACTTTGAGGAATCGACTGTCAGAGTTCCAGAAAATGGCAGACGTACAAAGGATGCAATATGCAGACCACTATCTGGTGCAATAATGATCACCCCGAGCACCAAAGATTTGCACCTTGCACATTTGTGTGTCCTACAAAATAGTACGGATGTTGTGCCATATTTTGAGTAAGTATTTTTATTATCCTTCGTGCGCAGTTTAGTTATAACCATACCTATATCATAATTCTTTATATCTGCCATTTTAATTGTAGGGAACACTTTTCATTTTTGATGGACCAATTTCCGGAACGTGGAAATGACGAAATCTGGCTAAAGAATAAGCAAAATGAAACTTTCCCAAAATGGTTTAAAGAAAAGGTTTTACGTTTGCTTAATTGTTAATATTCAGTCATTTACCTCCATTGTTATTATTGGAAACCTTGCAAATTATGTGTAATTTAATTTTTCACAGATTGCATCAAATTTACTAGATGGAGAGGAGGTACCGCAACATATAAGGTGGGTCGCAGACGGGCCTAATAACGATGTGCCTACATTCAGTGGCTACAAGGTGCATGGGGTTACATTTAGCACCAAGTCTCGTGATGATACGCGTCAAGTTCAGTGTAGTGGAGTGTCTGTAGATGCTGATACAATGGTTGTGCAGGGTACGGACAAAAATATTCAGCATACATCACATACATACTACGGTGTTATAAATTTTATATGGGAGTTGGACTATAACATCTTTAGGATCCCTCTTTTTCTCTGTAAGTGGGTGGATATGAATAGAGGAATCAAGGTCGATGAATTAGGATATACATTAGTTAATTTAAATAGGACTGGTTTTTTTTAATGATCCATTTGTGTTGGCAACACATGTTAAGCAGGTCTGTTATATCGACGATCCTCTTAAAAAATTATGGTCCGTGGTGTTGAAATTTCCCGAAAGAAAACACTATGATGATAGTGAAGATGAAAATGAGGGATCCGTGGAAGTAGAGCTTGAGTCTGAGTTTTTTATGCCCAACTTACCAGATGATGATTTTGAAAATGATGCTAGTTACATCAGGGATGTAGATGAACAAATTCAACTAGATTGATTTTCTTTTTTATATTTCATTATTGCTATGTATTACTTTAAAATTTTGGTTTGGTGATGTTTGTTGTTCATGGTAGTTGTTATGTTTGCTCCAAATGGATAATATGTTTGTTTTCCTGTCCATTAGTTGTTTGGCAATGAAAGGGATGCACTCTTTCTATCAATTTTTTTTTAAAAAAATACAGTGGTATAGACAAGAGTTTTATATACAAAATCTTGTCTTAATATTTCATAGACAACAAGGCAGAAACAGTTGTGTGATTGAAGACAACACTTCCGGGACTGTTGTGTGATATGTTAAACACACAATGCAAACACAACCAATTGTGTGAAACGGAATACAACAACGGAAATATAAAACCATTGTCTCATATTTTATAATGGTTTTATATTTCCGTTGTATGAACCATATTAAAACAATAGGTTTTACAAACTGTTGTGCATTGTTTAACAACAGTTTTCTGAACTATTGTGTGAAATGTCTACCAACAATAATTTTCTAAAACCATTGTCTCATGTTTTACAACGGTTACTTTTTCGGTTGTATGAAATATATGAAGACAATAGTTCTTTAAAACTGTTGTGCAAACTCCTTTTTTTGGTGATTTTTTTCACAACGGTTCATAAAACCGTTGTATGAATCTGGTTTACACAATGGTTATTAAATATGCAGATAATTAAATATGCAGATAATTAGATATGCAGATTATTAAATATGCAGATAATTAAATATGCAGATAATTAAATATGCAGATAGAACATGAATAATTAAATAATCAACTGATATAAATATGTGCATTAAGCGAAACGTGTAAAGTATAAGTGCATTCATATAAAATAGTAACATAGTACATTAAGTGAAACGTATTAACTCTAGAAAGAGAATACACACAACATAGTACATAGTTTTATAATATATAAATATATTGTTCAGTTTTTAACCCAAATTCCCTCAATATTTTCTCTAACCCTTTGCTCCATATCATCAGCAACATCACATGTCGGGATATTAGAGCAAAATGGCTGATGCTCCATTGTCGTGTCTCCTAGGTCATATTCATTGTTGATATCGTGATAGTCTCGAGTCGTGGATTTTAATACAATGGACCAGGTAGCATCAACCGGATCTTCGACATAAAACACTTGCTTCACTTGATCAACGAAAACATATTTATCCTTCTTCTGGACCTGTCGACTAAAGTCCACAAGCGTGAAGCCAAGATCATCCACTTTGATACCTCTGTCATTCGATGCCCATTTACACAAGAATAAAGGGGCTTTGAAATCGTGGTAGTCCAACTCCCATATTTCTAGAATGATGCCATAGAACGTCATATCACTCTCGATCGGATTTAAATCCCTAGCACTACAAACTTGAATCATCTTAGCAACTAAATAAACACCGCTGTTCTGAATAACCCTTGATTTATCACGATCTTTTATGAAGTACATAACTCCGTCAACTAGATATCCTTCATAAGTCAAAACAGAATAAGATGGTTTGGCAGCCAACCATCTTATCATTTCTGAAACAGCGGCGCAGTTTTCCTTAAGTTCACTCCTAACCTGCACACATTGTCATTAATTACATATAAGCCACTTATTAATTATATTAAATAAAACTCACAATAAAAGTCAGAATAAGAGAAACCAACTTTTCTTTCGAACCAATCAGCAAACAGCCGATTATGTTCTCCCATGAGCCAATGAACACTCTTTTTCTTTCCTCGATGAATTTCTTCAAGATACTCCATATGCTTTCTGATAAAAAAACATCTATTATATTCACTCACAAGAATACTTACCGAAAAGATATGGTTTTACAAGAACAAAAACTGAACTTACATTATATAAGGAAATACTTCAGAATTGTTTAACAGGACAGTTAAATGTGCCTCATCTCGCTCTTTCTCTTCGACTTCCTTCATCTTCATAAAGGATAAGGGACCAGAAAGCCTGACTTGATCTTTGGGAACACCAGCTATTTTGCAACTCTCTTTAAGAAACTCGGTGCAGAATTCTACCGATTCCTCACCAAGATAACTTTCGGCGATACAACCTTCCGGATGATAACGGTTTCTAATATAACTCTTCATCACTTTATTAAACCGTTCAAACGCATACATCCACCTATAGCACACTGGTCCATATAAACGCAATTCCCAAACCAAGTGGACTATGAGATGTATCATAACATCAAAAAATGAGGCATGAATTTTTTTTTCAAGCTCACACAAGGCCAATATCAAATCTGACTGCAGTTTATCTAGTTTCGAAATATCGACTACTTTGCTGCACAAGGAGTTGAAAAAGAAACACAATCGTATTATTGTGACCCTAACATGTTTCGGAAGAACGGATCGAATTGCAACCAGGAGCAACTGTTGGAGGAGGATGTGGCAGTCATGGGACTTTAGCCCATAAATCTTTAAATCAGCCATGGACATGAAGCTTTTAATGTTCGATGCATGTCCATACGGAAGTTTCATATTCAAGAATGATGATAACATTGTTCTTTTTTCAGCCTTTGATAAAGTAAAAGCAGAAGGAGGCACGTAGGTTTTCTTTTCTCCTACTTATGGAGCTAAATCAACCCTAACACCCATGTCAAGCATATCATGATGAGATGCCTCGCTATCTTTTGACTTGTGCCGCATATTTAACAATGTCCCCATCATATTATTATACACATTCTTCTCGATGTGAATAACATCGAGACAGTGACGAACGTGGTGAAACTTCCAATATTCTAACTCGAAAAAAATAGACTTTTTCTTCCACGGACAATCAACCTTTTTGGACTTCTTTACTTCCTTGCCATAAGAAAATTTAATCTGTTCCTGTTGTGCTAACACTTCTTTAACAAAAAGGGGTGGACGTGGTCGCCGAAGCTCTTGTTCGCCGTTAAAAGCCAACTTTTGTCTGCTATAGGGGTGATGGTCATCCAAATAACGATGATGGCCTTGATAACACATATTTTTACTATGACATAAATATTTGGCAACGGTGTCGTCACCACATATGGGATAGCTCTTGTAACCCTTATTAACACAACCGGACAAATTTGTATATCCAGGAAAGTCATTTATGGTCCACATCAAAACCGCTTTTAAAGTAAAATAGGATTTACTATAAGCGTCATAGACATTTGGTTCACCTTCTACCCAAAGCTTCTTCAAATCATCGATCAACGACTCTAAGTATATGTCAATATCATTTCCCGGCTCGTGCGGACCAGGAATTAATATTGATAACATTATAAACTTCCTCTTCATGCATAACCATGGAGGAAGATTATAAGCTACCAATACTACCGGCCAGCAGCTATACCTATTACTTAGGACATTATTAAACGGGTTTATACCATCTGCTCCTAAAGCTAATCGAAGGTTTCTTGGATCACTAGCAAACGAAGGCCACCGATAATCAATATTCCTCCATGAAGGAGAGTCGTCCGGATGCCGCATCTGACCATCATTTGACAGTTGTTTTGAATCCCAAATCAACTGTTCAGCGGTATCAGGAGATTTAAACATTCTTTTAAACCTAGGAATGATAGGAAAATACCACATAACCTTGGATGGACTATTTACCCTAAGTTTACCATCTTTCGCAACCTTCCAGTGAGATAAACGACATTTAGGACACTCAGATGCATTAAGATTTATACCCCTGTAGAGTATACAATTGTTTGGACATGCATGAAATTTAATGTACTTGAGGCCCAAGTCAGATAAGGTTTTCTTTGCCTCATACGCATTAACCAGTAACACATGATCTTGAGGAAGAAAAGAACCAACAGAAGTGAGAAGATCAGTGAAGGCGCTATTGCTAATACCAAACCCAGATTTCCAATTATGTAGCTTTAACATTTACTCTAACTTTGTACATTCACTGCCCTTATACAAAGGTTGTTCTGCATCAGCTACCAACCTATTGAAGTCATACGAATCATGATCGTCCGAATTATAAGCAGCTTCACAAACGTCAACAGTTTCGGATTGAGCATTTTGCTCCTTAGGTAGAAATGTACTACCGGCAGATGACCTAACACTTTTAGAACTAGTTTCTCCATGCCAAATCCAATCAGTATACCCTAAACTAAAACCTTTTTCATATAAATGACCCCGTATTACTTTTATGTTATATTTTCTAAAATTACCGCAACGTCCACAAGGACAAAGGATGTCCTTAGGATCCTTTGAGTTCTCTCTGCAAATATTAAGAAACTTTCAACACATATCTCATATTCTAAAGAATCCCTATCTTTGAAAATCCAAGACTTGTCCATTTATTTATAAGACAAACAACAACCTAGCAACTTACCTGTTTGTCATTTCAAACATTAAGAAGTAAAGCTTAGTTGTTTACTTATTTAGGATTAAACATAATTAAACATATAAATTAATTATGCATATATATTAAACATACAAATGCTTGTAATATGAATGCTTGTAATACGAATGCTTATAACATGCATAATTAAACATATAAATTAATTATTACAACTACATATGTTTACACATATACAATTCCTCACCTAAACTAAACAAGAATATAAACAAGAACATACACTAAACAGGATCCATACACATGCATCTATTAAAATTAAACAAGAACATGCATTAAATATTAACAAAATATAAAACTAACACATGAAACAAGAACATGCATTAAACACATAAAAAAAGAACATGCATTAAACACATAAAAAAAGAACATGCATTAAACACATGCATCTATTAAAGTAACAAAAAATACACATGCATGTGAAATCTTACCTAATCGAGCAAACCCCCTTCAAGTTTAACCAAACCCAGCTCCAAACCCAGCTCCAGAGACCGACCTGTACAAACAAACTAGATTAAAATCAAAACATAAAATTTGAAATTAAATTCGAAAAAACTTACTTTTCACACACTAATCGAGTAGTCCACACTTCCTTCAAGGTTTTTCAACACCAATCGACCTCGATTTATGAATTAATCAAGTTTAATTCATAAAAATTTAGGGGTTTTAGGTTAAAGAGAGTGAAAAGTAAATTTTAGGTTAAAGAGACAGTGAAAGATGAGAGATAAAAGAGAAGAGAGAAGAGAGACAAGACATTGAGAGAGAAGAGAAAATGAGAGAGAGAGAGAGAGAGAAGAGAGAATGAGAGAGCTGAGAGAGAGAGTAGAGAAGGGGGGAAACAGTTTTGTTTAATGGGGGGAAACCGAAAATAAACAAATTTGGTTAAGTGGGAATTTTTTGGTGTATTAACGGGGGAATGAAAGAAGCGGGCATTTTTTTATTTTTTTTAAAAATGATTATAGACTTCGGTTGGTTTAGATATTGATGTCTTACAACACCTTTAACATCGGTTTGAAAGCAACCGATGTTAAAACTGCTTTTAACATCGGTGACATTTCTAACCGATGTTAAAGGGGTGATGTCGTAGGCACTATTTCTAGTAGTGCATATTCACTATCTTCTGGAAGTAAAATATGATATTATAAGAAGATGGTCAGAATAAATTTTGAAGGTTATAAGAGATCTACTCAGAATCTCTTGTACAAAGGCTTCTCTACACATTCAAATGATTACTGAAGATGATGGAAGAGAAATTTCTATGCTGAAGAACTCTGCTAAGGTGGAAGTTATTTTGAAAGGAAAATGCTTATGTTATAATGAAGACTCTTCACATCCTAGAGCTATCAGACTTGGTGATGGACTTGAAAGAACATCAATTCAAGCTCTCAGAACAGCCATTTATCAAATTGGTGACAGTAAAGATGAAGAACTGATGCAGGTCAAAGCACAGTTAGTTGAAGTTCTGAGAAAAGCTGAAGATAAGCTGGTAAAAGATTTTGTTAAGAATCATTATGGATTCAGATTGATCCAGTGATGTTGGTAAAGCTACAAGGACTGTAAGTTGTAGTTAATAGTCTTATTAAACTCTTATTGCATTTGAATTTAAATGTTTTTGACATCATCAAATCTATTAACTTGTATATTTTTGCATAATTTACAAGTTGGGGGAGATTGTTAGATATATTTGAGAAGTCATGTCTAATATGTTTCATGTTTAGTTTTCAGATCTTAACAAAGAGGAAATATCAGGACTTATTGGAATCAGTACTTACTGGAAGTCAAAAGATAGATTTCAGAACTTAAGGTCATATCAGAACTGAAGTACGGGATGACTTATAGTTAAAGAAGGAAGCTGATTTACAGGATAGAAGATCGAGACTAGAATAAAAGAAGTTATGCATGAAAAGAGTTAGAAGATACGAAGACTTGTATAAGATATCTGATTGATATATTTTAGGAGACAGAATTATATTCCATATCAATTAGAAGTTATCTTGTAACTGTGTACTATATAAACACATACATAGGTTTACACTATATGTGTTATCATTATCGAGAAGATCATACATTGTAACCTAGCAGCTCTTAGTGATATTTGTTCATCACTGAGAGAGAACAGTTCCATTGTAACAGAGTTTATTATATATATTTATTTACTGTTACTTGTGTTCGAAATCGATTTGATTGTAATACCACTGTATTCAACCCCCTTCTATAGTGTTGTGTGACCTAACAAGTACACATCACTGGAGACGCTCTGACGCCACTGACTCAGTTGCTATAGCAATATACAGATCTTTGTATCTTTTTTACAGGTAGGTCAGTGCTTCAACTATTTCTTTTATATTATTATTGGAGATGGTTTAGGCTAAATAGTTGTTATCGAAAATCTTATATACAATTGTTATATACAATTGTTATTAGATGGGATTAACTGAGATTCGGCGTGGATGTGTATTTTTATTCAGTGTGGTGTCTATAGTGTGTGTGCCCGTTTGCTGCGGTGGGACACTCGAAATAATCTAGGCAAGTGAAAATATCAAAATTTAGCGTTGGATGATTTTGAAAAAAGTGGCCATGGCCACCGCAGTTGGGGCAAGCCTAATTACTTTTCTTTATAACTTTCATATTATTTAATCATACTTTACAAGTTTTCTTCCATTTCTTTGCTTTATTTTTCAATTACAGTATTTTAATTTTATTTAATTAAACTAAAATTGAATCATAAAAAATATTTAATTATAAATATAATTATAAAATTTTATATTTATTTAAATTAATTATAAAGATATTATAATAAGATATTTATAAGTATATATTATAATTTTATAAGAAGTATCGTGAAAGAAAAAATAAATTAAATTTTATATAACAGCAATACCAAACACACCATTAATAGAAGTTGCTACTTTTTCTAAGAGCCCAGTTTTTTATTACGTGGCACGAAGTGGGATCCAGAAAAATTAAAAGTGGGCACGCAGCACCCCAGCACCTCCTGACTCAGTTGGTGCAGCAACATGCATACCTTTGTACCGGGAGATGAGTGCTTCAACTATTTCTTTTATTTTATTATGGTCTAGGCCAAATAATTTTTATCGAAAATTTATATACAATCGTATATACAATTGTTATCAGATGGGCCTAACTGAGATTCGCTGTAGATGTATATTTTTGTTAAGTGATGCCTATAGAAACCATTATATTATATTGATATAAAGGCTCATGTTAGATTCTAGTTTTTATTGTATTCCTAGTTTTTTAATATGCACCCGTTTCTAGAAATTGAAACATATGGGAATTGTATTAAAAAAATTCAAAACCGAAAGAATAATTAAGTATTTAAAAGAACGATTTTTCTCTTTTACACTTATAGCTGCGTAATAAAAATTATGTGACAAATTTTAATTGGTCTATAACTTTTAAATGTTGATACAATAAAACCTCGATAAATTAATACTTTTGGGACCATGAAAAAATATTAATTAATCGAAATATTAATATATCGATAAATTAATAATTTATTAATTTATCGAAATATATTATTTAAATTTTATTACGCATACAATTGTCAGAATAACAATTTATTTTTATCTATTGAATACTTAAAATAACATCAAGAAATATTTATGAATTTAAGTAAATTAAAAGGATTCACATATTTAATTAGATTACGTAATGTTCTCAAGTTGTCAAAATGGTTCAAGTCAGGGCCCTATCTTTTCTACACCAGCCTTGGTCCTATTTACCACAACAATAAAAGGTACCTTATTTAACTAAGTCAGTCCCACGAAAAGATGTCCTTAAAGTAGTAATTACATTACGTAATTCCCTCTTGTAACATGAACATAGTACACGCCAGAGCTCCATAATACATTAAGAAAGATTCAAGATGAAGTACAAGACGACATCAGTTTTAAAAAGAAGCAGGCTACAATTGAGACTTATTATAAAAGTGCATCCTAGAAATCTATAATTTTGATGTAATATGTAATTATTAATTTATATATTATATGGGACTTATATGTATTAATAAAAAAAATATAATCTTATAAATTTAGCCAATTATTAATTTAATATAAAGGGCCCGGCTCGGGGTTAAAAGAAATTATTAATTTAACGAGGTTATTAATTTATAGAGATTTAACTGTATATCCCTTCCCCATTCCACCAATGAAGAAAAGAAGGAAAATAAAAAATAATAAGAGTTAATGCTTAGCGGGCCCAAAGATATTATTACCATTCAAAATATTTGTCTTAAAAAGGTATAGTAGATATAAGAGAATTTTATGACAACGGACATAAAAAGGGGCAACTAATCTAGCGGATATATCCAGGCAAAATTTCCTAATGGAGACCGTGACCACACTGACTCAGTTGTTGCAGCAACATGCAGATCTTTGTACCTTTTTTTATCGCGAGGTCAGTGCTTCAACTATTTTTTATTTTATTATTCAAGATAATCTAGGCCAAATAATTGTTATTGAAAATCTTGTATACAATCATTGTTTGGTATGGTGTAACAATTACTTGTCTAGACCGGATCCCTGTTACTAGTAATTTGCTTTTTTATCATACTTGAAGCAGGCTAAAACACTGATTTATGGTAAATTTTAATGTGGGGTGTTCTTTCGAAATTGTTACTAGTAATTTGAAATTGTTACTAGTAATTTGAAATTGTTGACGTGTTCTTTCGAGATGTGGAGACGCGACTAAATGAAGTGGACATTTTACTGTCTGCGTTCTATCTTCTTGTGTCTGTAGTCTTTTATTTTGGACTTGTTTGAAATGTGTTAAATAATCTGAATTTTATTTGTGGCTCGAATTGTGTTTAACAGCAAGGAACAGGAGGTTGATTATGGGAAACTTGAAGAAAACGTTGTCTCCTTCAGAGAGTCCTCTGAGAGGTAAATTTCTATATTGTTCAACTTAATCAGAAGTTTTATATTGAGACTTAAAACATATATTTAGATAATATTCCAATACCGGTCAAGTTTCAAATTTGCAATAGCTTAATAAGATTTTGGTGATTTATCTTAGGGGTAAACATAATTAGGATGTAGTCTGATTGAAATATGTACATTTGCTCCTCCGGCCGCCTTTGATACCATGTAAAGGAACCGGTCGAGGGTCGAGGTATTAGAGAAAGACCCTCGCCTCCGTCAACATAGTGCATAGGAAGTAAGCTAAATTGATCGTTATTCAGGACATTAGAACTAAACAGACGGCAATAATGTTGGTGTAAGAAACAATTTAACCACTCAATAACTGCAGGAATGCTCGGTTTTTGGTTTTGACCTTACTCTTAGCTCCGGATAATCAAAGACTGACTGAACATCACAAAAAGTATCCATCTTATCTTAAGGACGGCCCTTATTGAAGATTAGCTAGCGAGCATCACATTAACACTAAAGTAACAAAAGCCAAAATAATTAATAGTCTTTCAACATATAAATTTAATCGCTGTGTATTGGTGACAGCAAAAACTTGAAAACATTGAACAAAGTTGTTCCTATTTTCATTTCACTCACCACCAAAATCACGATTCCCCAACGCCTCTCAACTTCCATGCAGACCACGGCCGATGCCCTTACTAGTAGAATCTTACTGAGAGAATGAAGGCAAAGGCAAATTATGACTTGATAAAGAGGCTGTGCAAGAGATAGGAGAGTGAGAGAGGGCTAGTATTAGAGGTTGATTTTGGTTTTTTATTATCCTTTATTTCGTTCTGTGTGTGTTGTGCATGATATAATAAATTATTAGGTTAATAGGATTAATTTCGGTTCGGGTTATTCGGTCGGTGCTGCTGTGCTGGCATGAGCCCCGAACACGACCAATTTAGTTCGGTTTCTTCAGTAAGGCAAATATATACAAAACCGAACTTAGCATTAGCAAACTGTTTTGCTAGTTTGATTTGGTAAGTTTGTCCGTTCTTCAGTTTACGTGTTGTGTCGGTGTGTGTCCATTGAAAAAGAGAGGTACATATCTTTTGTGTATAAATAGGACTGCAATAGCTACTTCTGGCTGCAGCAACAGGTTAATTTTATCTCGTAATACTTTTGTTGGTGTGGACTAGATAAAACAGCTGAGACAACAGTCGATTCAGTTTAGAAATTTATGTTTTTTTGATTGTTTGCTAGCTCTATATTTCGCTAGATATTGTTTGATAAGACATATGAATTACCAAGTAAAGGTTTGAAAGGGCTTGCACAGAGTATATTTTATAGATTTTCTTTCTTACAGTTAAGGAGTTTGGAGATACTTCTAAGTGGGAAATAATGATTTTAGATTATGCTTTCTATATAGCTGTGCTTTTTTATTGGTTTTAATGCTTTCTTTGAACTCATGTAGGAGTCTATATATTGGTTGTGACACGCAAAGTCTTTTTTACTTTGGAGTTTCTTTTATTTGCGGTTTATTCACAGTTTATTCACAGGAGAACTCCATGTTTGGAAAGCCATTTAACGATGTTGTGTAAATAGCATAGAATTGTAATCAACATAATACAGTATTAATTTTGAATGTAAGGGTGCTTTTAGTCATGTAATTGCATTGCTGCTTAAATATTCCTGGTAGCATTGTTTATTACAAAGTTTTATGTAATTTTTTGGCTGCTATCTGCTACGTTTGCTGCGAACATGCCTGTCTTCTATCCAACTTTGTGTGTGCTTTATCGATAAAACCCCTTGTGCATTTGAATTGACTAATACAAGAAAATGGACAGAAACTTTAGAGATTATCTTGTTTATTGGTTATTTAGTAAGATTTTGACTAATTTTTCTTATTCTTGAGTAACAGCATTGGTCTTCGTACCTTGGTCATCACTTGTGATGCATTCATAACCTGCTACCATGCTGCTAACTTTGAAGGGTTAGTATATCTTTCCACTTACACCAATATCAGTTTTTTTCTGAGTCGCTATTTAAAAATCGCTTGTACTGCAGATGACTTCTGTAAACTCATATTAGGTTTCCAAAAATTCCAAACCATCAACTTTTAAAAGTGTATTTCTGATAGACGAGATTGCGTTTCTAATATTAACATGAGGAAATTTTCTTAAAAAAAGTTCGTACACATGTTATTGTTCAAAACACAGTGTTTCCCTGGAGTCATCCATTAGTTTTGGTGTTTCCATTAGCGGTTGCAACCTACTTTGATTATAAAGATGACACTCAAAAGGTGTCTGGTGCAGGTGTGTGCGATGCCTGAGACATCTAAAAGATGACTATTATGTCATTAAAAGGAAGCTTGGAACATTGCTTCAGGTGAGTACACTCCATCTTTCCTTTACGCATAGATTTCATTCTTTAACCATTAGCAATTTGAGCCAACATCTACATCCTTTTCAGATTCTAAGATCAACTATTGTACTTGTATACAGCTCATCACTTTGAGACATTTAAATTTGTAATTTGACTAGTTTTGAATCAAGTTAAATTCTTTTTTTTGCTAATTAAGTTAAATTCCTATTCAATATTTAGCACCAGTGATAGTTTTGTGACTAAAGTTCTCACGACATCATGTGAATCTTAATTGCGTAAGTATCTTTATTCCCCTTTCAAAGGTCTATTGGATCCTCTAAATCAGAACATTAAAAGCTAGGCAGTATTACAACTATGTGAATTTCTTATGAACCAATATGCTTTTACTAAATCATATGTATTTGGGATTGCAACATTGCTAGTATTGTCTGTATTTAATATTTGCCTCTCACTTTTCATTATCTACTTCTCTTTCTAAAAAAAACCTTGTGTGTTATATGCAGCTGGAGGATCAAATTCTAGCTGCTGGGGGAACATATCCAATCATCGAGTATCCGCGTGAAAAAACGAAGAGGACTTTAATTCCTAAACGTCAGAGAGTTTACGGGGATTGACTTCTATCGTCTGTTAGTGTTCAGGGATTTGGTTGAGAAGCCCCATGTAGATCTTCAGAGCTGAGCAGTGAAATTTAGAATTCTTGAATATTCTAGCTAGGGGAGTTGTTTATTTGGTGGTGTACTTTCAGACTATTGTGCTGAACCCTTTTCTTATTTAGCTTGAGGATTGTTTCAACTTTTGCGGTGACAATAATGTTATTATCGCCTTTAAACTATTAACTGTCAAGGCAAGACCTCTCTGCAAGTCGCCTTTCGCAAGTCACCACAATTTTGAGATGTTTTCCTGAGTTGATTCAGTTAGTTGTAATCCTATGAACTATTAATTCTTCGGATAATGTTGCACGTAAAGTTCAGTGCGATTAGTGTTTAATCGCGGAGTTCAAGTCATTAAAAGAGCCTATTGATAGAGTCAAGGCATTGTTACATTACGCAACTTTGTTACCTTTCATAGACGAGTCTATAAGGTCCGAGGAAAATAAAGTTCCGGGGTGCACAGCTCAAGTATGGTTAGAAGTGAAAATGGAATTTGAAGGGTTTATGAGGTTTTGAGTTGACAGTGATTCTGAATTTACTAAAGGGTTTGCGTCTTGTTTGATTTGGTTCTTAGATGGAGCTACACCTGAGGAAGTTGTTGGTTAAGAAGACTAGGACCAGATTAATTCCCCCAAGAGGATGTGGTTATCCCACCTGATTAAGATAATATTAGGCAAAGAAACTTTGGTTCTTAAATTATTACCAGGCTAGACAAGATCTTTTTCTTTTCTTTTTGCTTAATTGACATTATCTTCTTTGATACAAGCATATGGTAGTTTAATGTATGGGACCAAAATACCATCTCAGCAGCATTAGAAATGGGGCATTTAATTGTGATGGTATAGATGGTGTTGAATGTTTTTTCAGTTCAATTTTCTAATTTACCAATGCGTCCATTCTAATATATGAAAATTTTCTAAGATGGTCCATTCTGTCATTTGGGTTGGCCAAATTTTGACACCCTTTGCATAGGTTTGTGTGCATGATGTGATCATCCAAATGGTTCTCCAATATGAAATCTTATCTTAGTTAAAATTGATATCATCTGATATAATGTATTTTTCCTTAATCCAATCTTCTGATATAATGTATCTCTACTTTGATTACATTGAGATCTTCTGATATAGCGGTTGGTTTCGGATTGAAATTTAGAAATACAGAGAATTTCGGTTTGGACCCTCTAAAGCGCCAAAACCAAACGAGGCTCGCTCCTACTTATGACATCTAATAAGGAAGTAAAAGATGAAATTTAACTAGGTGATAGGAGTCTTTTGGTTCCTTCTACAGATATTTCACTATGCTACAAGATCTAGAGGCTGCTTGCTTAGCATCATGATATTAAGATTTTGTACATTGACCACTTTGATTCCCTACTTTGTTGTGATTCTGGATTAGATAGATCTATTGGCAGTAGCGTATCTGGTCATCTGGTGTTATTAATAGGTATATCAGTTTGTAACCAATCATGCCCCAGTTTCAGTATGATAATGTTGTAATGTGTACCCTTGGCTTTATAAGTATGGTTTTTATATCACAGATAGCACTCCTATTTGACAAACCGAGTATCATGAACTTCTTGAAACAAAAGACTCATATCTCAAAAGTGGCCTTCTAGGACTGAGAACTTCTTGAACCATTGGTATTCAAGTTAGCATGGACAGAATAAGCGGCATGCCATCAGTGACAGGAAAGGCAGGTGCAAAAGCATTTTCTGAGTCCGGGTTCTTATTCTGAATTCACCAACATGGACATGGGGCATTTAGTTTTAATAATCTATTTTTTGATATCAGTAATTATGATTAGTGATTTCTAGTTATAATTCTTTTGAAATTTAAATTTTCAATCAGTTTTAAATCTTCTTGAAGCACTTCTTTTGAACAGGTGTTTTGATTTTAAAACTTTTTAGACAGGTCTTGTGATTTTAAAACTTTGACATATATCCTGGGATAAAATGTACGGTTTAGGTATTACTACACTTCTTTTGTTGATGTCAGAAGTGTGGGAAAAAATTAAAAGGCTGGAGTTCGTCAGCATTAGAACTCCGGTAATCATCAGAAGCAGAACTCCAGATAATGTCAGGATTACGATTCCTCAAATGTGGCATAGTCTTTCGGGGCTGACAGAGATTTGAACTGCACTTCCATTGCTGTCTGCAAATCGATGTTTGTTGTTGATGTATGCTTATATTGATGCTAAGCAACGGTGTATCTTTTCATGCAAATGGCTACATATCTTGTCTTAATTACAGAAAATCAAACTCCTGATGTGTAATTTTTTGAATGGAAATCAGTGTTTATTGATAATCCTAAATCACCCCGGGGCCTTCTCCATGCCGAGCCCGGACTCAAACTCCTTTTGAACGGTGACGGCGGCGGCGGCGGCGTGCGGTGTAGCTGTAGGGTGGGAACCTACAAAACAGAACCGGAGGGGGATGGCGTCCCCGCGGCACCTCCGGCGTGAGAATGAAAAAGGTTTTTTAAGGAGAAGAAGGGCAAAGTGGGGATTATGCGAATATATTTATGGGGTGTACGTGTGTGCATGTAAGTATAGGTGAGAGAGAGAGTATGTAAGATTGTCCCCTGTAACCTTCCTTCTGTTCTACCTTTTATAGGCCTCCTACTAGGGTTTAGGGGTTTATCTCCTTTAATCTGGACCGTAGGTTGGCCTTTTGGACTATAGGGCATCTGGACGTCTGGGATGCGTCAGAGTACTGTCAGATCCGGACCGTAGGAGTATTCTGGATCCCGGGTACCTGGACGGTGGGGATGTCGCCACGTGTCCTAGTCTCCTCAAGGTCAAAGCTGAATGCGTCAGGGTACTATCTGATCCGGACCGTAGGAACGTTCTGGATCCCGGGTACCTGGACGGTGGTGATGTTGCCACATGTCCTGGGCTTCCCAAGGTCAATGCTGAGTACTCCCTGGGCTCTTGTAATTGGGCCCTGGGCCTTTGTTATTGGGCCTGGATTATTATAGGCTATCATTTGCCCCCACTCCCTTACACGGGTTTACCCGGATGGGGGAGTAGAGTAATTTCCATTGTGCCGCGACGCCTTTGAAAATTTTTGGGGGTTATTTGATTTGCTGCCCCTAACCCCGGGGTCAAATGGGGATGTGACTCCGGGGTTGACTTGGCTAGTCATTTGACTTCAGTTCGAGGTGGGATTCCTTGAAGCACTTAGAAAAAGTTTTGGGGGTTTTTTGATTTGTTGCCCTCTAACCCCGGGGTCAAATGGGGATGAGACTCCGGGGTTGACTTGGTTAGTCATTTGATTTTGAATTTGAATTTTGGGCACGGTTTGGTGGGCAAGTACACTCCTGACATTTGATTTGACCGGACTCTGAAAAGTCGACACTGCAAATCCAGGGTGTCAGACGACTGTTAGGATTCCAGCCGGGGTCAAAGATATATACGTTTTATCCGTATCTTTTGAGTTTTCCGGTTATTTATTTTCCCCCTTTTCGCCTAAAAAGACGCGCCCACGTAATGATTACGTGACGGTTCATGTAATAACTGCTGTGCAGTTACTTTTTGGGACCAATTGGTTTCTGCCACGTGGTTGAGGTAATTTCTCTTCACAAAACCTTTCACCTATCTTTCTTTTCTTTATAAATACTGCCTTCCCCCCTTCTTTTTTCTTTTACGCAGAAACTTCCACGGAGCGATAACGAGAGAAAGAGAGAGAGACCTGAGAAATCTTGCAGAGATTTTTTGAAGCCGCATTTCTTTCTCCTGCTACTTTGTAAGTGTCTTGAACTTTGCTTTCTTGTTTCATTTCTTTTTCGTTCGTTCTTGCAATGCATGCAGTCATTTTGTGCGAGTTTTGATTCGCCCCTTCATATCACTTTTTCGATTTCCACCGCTGTGTTGTTGCCTTGATCTTAAATCTGTGAAGTTGTGTAGATTTTTCATGGCTTCTTCGATGATTTTGTGTTTGGTTTGTGTAAATATCGTGAATTTTGGTAGTTTTATATGCGGGTAAGTGGGTTTTTAGCAACGTAAAAAGTTGAAGGGCCCGGGGTGTGTTCTTGATATGTGGTCTTGGTTGTATGTGTATGTATATGCTGTAGATCTTGTTTTTGGGGTAAGATACGTATACGATTTGCTCTAAACTTTCTCTGTTTTTTGTTTTGTTTTTGTTATTGTTGGGTTCGGGTTTGGCATTGACTCCGGGGTGCGTTTATATAGACACACATAGTATATTCCAGGTAGCCGTTTTAAGCGTACTGCTACTCTTAGGAACCGGTATCCCGAGTGTCCTGTCGGATTAGGCGAACTTAACTCCTTCTATCCTTCTTCCTCTTCTAGCAGTAGTTTAGTAGAGATGCCTCCCCGGGTTGACCAGCCTCAATAAGTTTTAGCCCAGACCTTAGTTTTAGGCCCCGGGGGTACCCTGTCCAACCCGGATGGGTCTTGGGAGATGTGGACGAATACTTTGTCCAATGCCGCGTGAATCCTAAGCCCTTGGGCTTTTATTACCGAGATTTATCCGAGGCATATGGGGGCCCGGATGGTTTGGGAGGCAGGGAGCCCTATATTGAAGATGACATGAATAGGAAGTTCTTCACCGCCCCGGGGACTAGGTATGAGTGTGGGGCGGTTCATAAAGAGGTCAGGAGAAATATACAGACGCTGAGGTAGATGGCGCCCTTAGACTTACCTTTAACCTTGATGATACATACCAGTGGAGATGGCCCGAGGATTATGAAAGGGTATACCACAGACCAGAGGGGGGATGGGTTGGTATTCCATTAGAGCATCTCCGGGGCATGCGCCTCGGATTACATCAGTTCACCAAATCCCTATGCCGGGGGTTTATGGGAATCCTTTCACACAGCTAGCCCCGAATTCGGTGAAATGGATAAGCTGGTTTTTAGCTTGCTGTCATGCCAAAAACTACCTCCCCACCTTCAAACTTTTCCATCATATTTTCAAAATTAAGAGGTCCACCGCTCGGCCGATTTATAAGTTCATGTTTAGGATAGAGGACTGTGGGTATCCTTCTGATAAGATGGTTCTCCCGGTTAGTATGTTGACGTCGCTTAAGGGATGACACCGGGAGTTCATTTTTGTCCGGGGTGGGGATTTGGAGTTCATGCCGCTCCATAAACTTGAAATTAAAACAGATAGGTTTTCGGTCCAGCGGCTCGGGCAAGCAGCTCTAGCGATGGTTTATGCCTTCTGTGGGGCACTTGGGACGCAGTGGACCCGGGACTATTTTACTAGCAATGAAAACATGCATGCTGCCGGATGTAAGTCATTTGCCGTAGTGTTATTTTTGTTGCTTTAGCTTTGATTGTTTGTATCCGGGACTGATAATTTGTTGTCTCCTTCTCAGGTATTCCGAAGTTAATTCCTTATCCCCCGAATATGTCTGCCCAACTTAAGGATCTCTCAGCCAGGATGCGAAGAATTGGGGGAATGACGAGCTTGGACGCCGGGAAGAAGAAGGTTGGTGAGGGTGATGATGCGGCCCGGAAGGCGGCTCCGTCTCGTCCGGGGAGGACAATGATCGTGATCAACGAGCCCCGGGTCGAGGACGTGCAGCAAGGGGATGTGATAAGGGTTCGGGCACCCCGAAAGAGGAAGAGTGCTCCCGCGGGTTCCGGGGACAAATAGGGCTGAGCATTCGGTCGGTTCGGTTCAAAACCGGACCGAACCGAATAGTCATTTTTTCTTGGACCGAACCGGACCGAAGTTATATTATGGACCGGACCGAACCAAACCGAAATAATTCGGTTCGGTCCGGTTTTGGACCGAATAGACCGAATTTTTTTTCAAAAATAAAATTGCATTATAAATTAAATCACAAATTATAAATTTTAAAATATAATTAAAGTAATGTGATATGTAGAGTTCTAATACTCCATAAATATAATTACAAATTAAAAATTTTGATTATAATTTTTAAGATATATGTAAAATATATATAATACAAAATTATAGTATTTATGATTTGGTCTATTCGGTCTATTCGGTCCGGACCGAAATATTTGTGAAAAGAACCGAACCGAACCGAATTTTAATTCGGTTTATTCGGTCCAGACCGAATAGACCGAATTTCTGAAAAATTTAGGACCGCACTGAACCGAATTAGCACGGTTCAGTTCGGTTTTTTGGTTTCGGTTCGCTTTTGCTCAGCCTTAGGGACAAAGGTGATGATGTATCTGAGGGCCCAGTTTCGAAGAAGGCTGCTGTTGACCTGGCCCCGGATACTCCGGAAACTTTGAAGGCCCTGCTTGCTAGTTTCACCCCAGAGACTCGCCGGAGGGAGCTGTTTGAGAACTATGCTAGCACGGCGGAGAGGAAGAAGTACAGGAAGGAGCCTCTCGACGACTTTCTGGTCGGGCTTTAGGAGGATATCACTACTATAAGCCTTTTTCTTACTTGCCTTCTTCTTGTGTTCTTGTATTTGTGTTACCTAATCATGATTTATAATGTTTTCAGGCTAACTCCCGGGTTGCTGGACTGGTTTGCATAACCCGGAGCCTTCAGGTGAAGGCTGATGCTGTCGGGGTCTACAAGACTGAATCCGAGCGGCTGTCCCGGGAGATCCAGGAGTTGAAGGAGGCAAGTGCAAGGGAGGCTGCCGCTCATAAGAAGATTTTGGACGAGATCCGGGAGAGGCAGGATCGGGCTGAGGCTTCTGTCCGTGAGATGAGGGCTGAAAATCAGAAGGTGAAGGATGATCTTGCCGCCCGGCCCACTCCCGAGGAGGTTCTGGCACGGTTCCGGGGCACTCCTGCATACTTCGAAGAACTGAACGACAAGGCCCTGGAGAAGATCCAGATCTGCTGGAATGTTGCTTCTAAGTATCTTGTTGAAGAGCTCCAGGGTACCATTGATGTCTTCCTGGAGAAGTACATTGAGGAGGAGACTCGGCTGGAGCAGGAGAAAGAAGCCATCCGGGCGAGGGAGTCCGGTGCCGGAACCTCTAGCAATGTTCCTTCCTTCCCCGGATCGCCACTTGCTGAACAGCCTCCCGTACCAGAGGGTGACCCGGAGCAGCCTCCTTCTCCTCCCGCCGATCCTGCCGTCGAAGCTTGAAGACTTTGCCATGTTTTGGCTTGTAATTTCTATTTTCTTGTTTTTGAATTAAGCCATTCCGAACTGAGCCTTTTGGCTTTATTTTTAACTTGTTTGTAATCTAAATGCTTTCGATTTGCCCCCGGGGTGTGTTTCCCCGGGGTAGGTTAATGTGCTTGTGCTTCGTTTCCTTCGTTTTGATTTGCATATTAAAACTTCACACATGGGTTGCGTTTTTGTAGACCCCGGGATGGGATAAAATTTTTAACTTATAAAATTTTTATGAATACTCATAGGCTAAGTTTTTATAGGACCCCGGGTGGGGGTTACTTTCCATTTGATAGAAATTTTCAAAGTACACATGGGCTGTGTTTTTGCGGACCCCGGGATGGGGTAAAATTTTTAACTTATAAAAATTTTATGAATACTCATAGGCTGAGTTTTTATAGGACCCCGGGTAGGGGTTACTTTCCATTTGATAGAAATTTTCAAAGTACACATGGGCTGTATTTTTGCAGACCCCGGGATGGGGTAAATTTTTAACTTATAAAAATTTTATGAATACTCATAGGCTGAGTTTTTATAGGACCCCGGGTAGGGGTTACTTTCCATTTGATAGAAATTTTCAAAGTACACATGGGTTGTGTTTTTGCGGACCCCGGGATGGGGTAAAATTTTTAACTTATAAATTTTTTATGAATACTCATAGGCTGAGTTTTTATAGGACCCCGGGTAGGGGTTACTTTCCATTTGATAGAAATTTTCAAAGTACACATGGGCTGTGTTTTTGCGGACCCCGGGATGGGGTAAAATTTTTAACTTATAAAAATTTTATGAATACTCATAGGCTGAGTTTTTATAGAAATTTTTTTTGAGTACACATGGGCTATGTTTATTTAAATTTGATGGCAAATAAAGGAGCAACGTAATACAATTGATTCAAGCTATGGAAGGCTTGAAGTAGAGTTTTTCATTCATATTGAAAGCAAGAATTACATTCTGGGGTGAATGGGGATAATACTTACATCAAAATATCATAGTATGAATGTAGAGGTGTTCCCAAAGTGTGCACCTTTTCCTTACTGGTAGAATTTCCTTAGGCGGGTTCCATGCCAGGTATTGGGGACCTCGGTTTCGCTGAGGTAGTTCAGCTTGTAAGTTCCCGGACGGATCACTTCCTTGACTATATAAGGGCCTTCCCAGTTCGGCTGCAGTTTTTCCTGATTAGTTGGGTCCGAGGCTTCAGTGTGCCGGAGCACCAGATCTCCCGCCACATATTCCCTTACCCTGGCCTTCTTCGCAAAGTGAAGCTTTGTTTTTTCCTTGTAGCTTTCCATTTTTTCTACGGCCCGATCTCTTACTTCATCCAGGAGTTCGAGGTTGGTTCTGAGGCCTTCTATATTGGAGACCTCGTCAAAGTTGGTCACTCTATGTGAAGGGGATCCGGTCTCTACCGCTAACCGGGCTTCGGTACCGTAGGCAAGCTTGAATGAAGTCTCCCCGGTTCCTGTCCGGGAGGTGGTTCTGTATGACCATAAAACCTTCGGGAGTTCATCTTCATTGATTTGAGGAAATCGTTTTTCTTTATGAACTTTGATGCCAACGCGTATGCTAATGCTAGGCTCTGGGGCTCCCTATGAATTAAGTCTTTAACATAGCCTTCACAAGATATCGGGTGCAAGTTTCTTCGAAAGATGTTTACTGCCTCCTTTTCTTCTAACTTGGAGAGTTGGTTGACTGCTTCCTGGAATCTTTTGATGAATTCCGGGAGGGGCTCCTTGCTTCTTTGCTGGATTATTTCTAGATGACACATCTGCAGCTCGTTCATCCGATTGGCCCTGAATCTTTTCAAAAATATCTCGCGGAAGTCTTTCCAGGAGTCCACACTCCGGGATGGTATGCGGCTGAACCATTTCTGAGCACCCCCCCTTCAATGTTGATGCGAAGAATCGGCATCTAGTCAGGTCTCTATAATCATAAATATTAGATATTTGCTCAAAATAGTTCAGATGCTCCTCGGGGTCAGCCAGTCCGTCAAAAGAGTCAAAATTGAAGTGCTTCAGCCCTGACTCCCTGGGGGTGGATTCCAGTTTCTTTGTGAATGGGGTTGCTGCCGCCCCTACTTCCATATCGCCTTCCACTTTCCTTTTAAGGTCCCGAAGGACCCGGGCCATTTGTTCTTGCTTGGATTCCTTCTCTGGCTCTGAGTCTGAAGAAACATGAATCCGGTGAGCCTTTCTCTTTAGCTTGGCCTCCTCCTCCCGGACTCTCCTTTCTATAGATTCCTGGGCTTTAGCCTCTTCTTCTTTCCGGATTCTCTCACGGAGGGCAGCTTTTTTTATTTCGTCTCTGGCATCCTCTGGTGGCCTTCTGAAGTTCTTCGCCATCCGGTCGAAGACGGATCCCCGAGATTCTCCGGACCGTTCGCCGGATCGCTCTCGCTGATCCCGTGGGCGGGTCTCAGGCTCGGCGTCCTGCTTTTCCTTCCACAAGTCCATTGTCGCCTGTATCTTTTCCGGGGTCATGCTTCCCCATGGATCGGTAGGGACCCCTGTGTGTTTGTGGGCAGCTCTTTCAATAACTATTCTCTGGTCTCCTGGTTGGAGATTTTGAGAGGGAGTTTGGGTTATGGGGAGCCCTTCGTCCAAGTCTTCCATGTCTCCATCCCTGGGTTGGGGAGGAGGCGGAAGGAAAGAGGCAGAAACTGCTGCTTTGCTTTTTCTCGTAGTCATGGTTATTTAAAGGTGCTATGAACTCAAAATAATAAAATTCATAAAAACAGATCTAAGAGATTGGTAGTAGCGTTCTTACTGGGAGATGGTGTTTCAAGTTTCTGGGTGGTGGGGCTGCGGATATGAACACCACAGGTCGGAGGTTCGCCCCCTCCTTCTAGCGCCAATGATGATCCTAAATCACCCCAGGGCCTTCTCCATGCCGAGCCCGGACTCAAACTCCTTTTGGACGGCGACGGCGGCGGCGTGCGGTGTAGCTGTAGGGTGGGAACCTACAAAACAGAACTGGAGGGGGGTGGTGTCCCCGCGGCACCTCCGGCGTGAGAATGAGAAAGGGTTTTTAAGGAGAAGAAGGGCAAAGTGGGGATTATGCGAATATATTTATGGGGTGTACGTGTGTGCATGTGGGGTGAGAGAGAGAGTATGTAAGATTGTCCTCTGTAACCTTCCTTCTGTTCTACCTTTTATAGGCCTCCTACTAGGGTTTAGGGGTTTATCTCCTTTAATCTGGACCGTAGGTTGGCCTTTTGGACTGTAGGGCATCTGGACGCCTGGGATGCGTCAGAGTACTGTCAGATCCGGACCGTAGGAGTATTCTGGATCCCGGGTACCTGGATGGTGGGAATGCCGCCACGTGTCCTAGTCTCCTCAAGGTCAAAGCTGAATGCGTCAGGGTACTATCTGATCCGGACCGTAGGAACGTTCTGGATCCCGGGTACCTGGACGGTGGTGATGTTGCCACGTGTCCTGGGCTTCCCAAGGTCAATGCTGAGTACTCCCCGGGCTCTTGTAATTGGGCCCTGGACCTTTGTTACTGGGCCTGAATTATTATAGGCTATCATTTACGGTGTTGGATAGCATGATTTTCAAATATTGTTTCGATTCTTTAATCTACTGAAAAAACAGGACCAATTTTTTGTTAGAACTTAGAACACTCTTACACAGTCCACCGCATCAACTTTCTGTTTATAAGGGACTCTGCTGTCTCTGCAAAGAAGATATAGCTGAGAATGTTTGCAAATGATTTTTCTTTCTTAGTAAATGGATTATTCCACAGCTTGATTACAAGATTTTTCCGTAACCACTTAAACTATCTCATCCGTATTAATGTTGCAAATCTCTTTTTAATTAATGGTTAATAAATGGATATATGATATATCTAGGACTTGGGGAAACTTGGGGAAAGAGCGCTCAAGCATAATTTTTGCAATTAATTTTCAGTTATCAAGTTTTATAGCAAATTAACAACTTTTTATGGAAATTTCACTATAGTCTTCAATTAAGATCCTAAAATTAGTCTCAGTAATATAACTTGATACACACGCCTCCCTTTGAATCTTCTAAAAATCAGAATATTCCTAATTTACATTAATTTCTCGTGTTAAACCTATGGGAAAAAATACAGCTACAGCCGGCCTGGCTCAAGTATATAAAGCAAGCAAGGAGCAAACTGAATCGGAGTTTAAAAAAACAGTGAAACCATGGAAGTGGTGAATGAATTGCAGCAACAGTATGCTGATTTATTGTCATCTCTTTACAGTGAGGTAAGTTTTTCTATTTTTTTTTACTTAATATATTTTATGTGAACATACATATAACTCAAGAAACATGATCTAACATGTTTTTCTTTACATAAAATTATAGGGGCTATTGGAAAAACATTTCCGAAATGTTCAGACACTGACTGAAAATGAACCACATGTTATGAGTGAATTGCTTGCTCTTTTCTTAGAAGATTCTGAAAGATATCTGCAGAATTTAGCCACTGCTCTAAAATTTATTTTATATAATTTTGAATCTTAGTTGCTTCTGGTTTATTTGATTAAACAGTGACCAAATGGATGTTGATTATGAGAAAGTTGTTGATTTTGCGGTGCCACGCTACGATGGTAGCTTATGGTATCCTCTTATATTCTCAGCTAATGATAAGGGCTCCATTTGTGTTACAATTGTATTACTTTAATATTTTTATATTTTTGATTTGTTAAATCTCTAATAATATTTTTTCTAGGATTGTATTAGTACATTATATCATAATTTGTGTTTGAATAGTGTTAGATAATGTAATCATTTTCTGTTTATGATTATATTAAGAATATACATATAATAGGAAAGAGTTACCCTTTAACCACTGTATATAAGAAGGCCGAATATAATTCAAAGTTTATACTCACAATCTACTTCTCATAATTGTATTACGATATCTAGGTAACTTACTTTCTTATCTTTTTCTAGTATGCTTGTCATTCTTTCATGTTGTTTCTAACCTGCATGCACTATAACAAGCAGCTCAATGGAAAAAACAACATTGGTAGTTGATGATAACTCAGTTACGAGAAAAATTGCGATGATGCTTGCAAGTAAACTTGGTTTCAAGACATCAGGCGCAACCAATGGACAAGAAGCGGTGGAGCTTTACCGGTCTGGCCAAAGGTTTGACCTGGTTATTATGGACATGGAGATGCCGATAATGGATGGCATAGATGCTACAAGGGTTATAAGGAGCATGGGAGCGGCTGAATGTATCATAATTGGAGCCACGGCTTCTGATGATGAGCATCAGAAGAGAATGTTTATGGAGGCTGGTTTGAATCATCTCCTTAGCAGGCCCATCACTAAAGAAAAGCTCGAGCAGCTCTTGAATTAAGTCCAGGCAGGCAATTAAAAGACTAACCTAAGAATAAATTTGTACTCTCATGATGGTTATATATGTAATCTTCTTTATATTTTATGGGGGTGCTTTACAAATTACAATGGTGTACCTGGCTTAATATTGCACATGCATGCAGGGCTCTATCTATTGATTTTACTCTCAGTATATAGTACAATTAACTGTCACCAGATCCAACTCATGTTTTACTATCCCAACATCAGCTTCTCGGTGTGTCTTCCAGAATCGACAACTTATACGAGTTCTTCACATGTAAACTCTATAACAATAATGATAATAATAGAAACCTTTAGGCAAAGAAGTCACTTATATCTGTATTAAAGACGGGATAATAAATATTTGGTTGGTAGTCTGTAATTATGATCTTATTTAAAATAAAATAAGATTAGTATTCACAATATATCTATCTATATTATTATATAAAATACGAAATATTAAAGTACTTATTTTTTGGTATTCGTTGAATTTCCATAATTACCCTTATTTTATTACTTATTTTTATAATAAAAAAATATTAAATCAACAACCTTCTGCCCAAATAACTTAAGACAAGTTATTGCTTATAAAAGATTAAAGGCCCAAAGATGAGTTTGTTAAACTTAACGATGTACAGGACTGGGCGTTAGACTTGACATGCACAGATTAGAGTGGCATTCACCGAAGGATCCCTTTATTTAACTGCCATATAATTTATATTTATTTAACTAATTTATATATTCTTTTTTGTGATCACACGGAAGTCAAGAGTTGCGATGATCGTTAGCGTATTTGCCTATTATTATCAGTTTTTTCATTTTTTTTCCTCCAAATATCCTTCGTGAACGAAGATAAATCACATATAAATGTAAATCATGTAAACCACATTTAAGCGTCATGCTGTAACTTAGGAGTCAGAAGGCATAATCATAAATTCTCCTTCGCTGAGATTCGAACTTATGACCAACAGAATAGTTTTCGTCTCTTTAACCAACTGAGCAGCCAACGCTTATACAATTTTTTAGTGCTTCATTCAGGTGTAAAAGAAATTAATAATAATACACGTTATTTATTCTGGCTTTAACAAAGTTATATTATTGATCAGAATTAAAAAAATTTAAATATAATTAGTTAAATTAGCTACATGGGCTAAAATTAAATTTATACTATTTTATGGATGGATCATTGAAAATTTGGTTGTTGGGGTCTTTAATTAATTTACTTAATTGCGCTTACTTAACCATTTCTTAAATATTCTATAAAATAATTATTTTTCATGTAAAACACGTTATATTTTTATTTTTTACGACTTCAACACCTTATTTTTTAAAAATATTACAAAAATATCTATTTAATATATATTTTAATGAATAATAACTAATCAATTATTTTTTTCCCGAAACCCATTATATTTTAATTTTAAATTAAAAAATTTGCTCTTCTTCACAATAATGATGTTATACTAAAACCCATTAATGATTCTGTTTTAAATAATAAATTTTGTTCTTTTTCACTATAATGGCCCCGAGATAAATCAAATAATCTACACTTTTCATCGGTACTTAAACAAGATTATACTATTGTCACGGGCTAAAATAAAATTTTAAAAAAACTAAATAAAATAGTAATTTTATAAATTAGTCCAAGATTTAAATATTATCAACAACCTAGGTAATTCTAAATTAAAAAATTTAACTGAACACATGACCTATTTAATAGGGTCAAATAACATTTTTTCAGAACTATTTATCGGGCCAATTTGTAAAATTATTTATTTTAAAAGCTAATTATTATAAAAATTATTATAATATGATAAAAGTTTTATTCGACTATACTTATTCACAAATAACCCTAACTTCCGCCCTTATTTTTTTTTAAAAAAAAAACTAAATAAGTACTTATTATATAAATTAGTCAATGATTTTGAATTTCATCAACACACTAAGTAATTATAAATTAAAATATTCTAATTGAAACATATATCACGTACATGACCTATTTAATTGTGTCGGCTATATAATTTTCAGAACTATTTACCGGGTTAGTTGATGAACTTATTTATTTTAGAAACCTATTTATTATAAATAATCATTATAATATAATAAAAATATATTCAGATACACTTATTCAGACATACTTACTAAAGAGATTTAATTATTAAAATATTTAAATAATAATAATAAAATAATAATTATTTAAAACACCCTGCATCGCACGGGTTTTAGGCTAAAATCACATAATTGCCCCGCTTAATTAATTTATTATTTAGACATAATTATTTTCTAAAATACTACAAAAGAGTAGACCGAAAAAAGTGAACTTTATTGTGAATCGGATAAAATTCAAGTTCATGACTCTAAAACTAATCTTAATAAACCAAATCAATAATGAAAATTGAACTAAACATATTTTTCGTGGGAATAGTTCTCCAACATTGATAGGAAATTGTTATAGATGAGAATCCAACCTATATTTTTGAGCAAGTTTATTAAATTATATTTTTCTACAACCTAATAATTATAAAATAGGGATTATAATATAATAAAGATATATTTAGCTTTATTAATTCAAACATATTTACAGTTTTAGCAAATATAATTAATAAAATATTAATATTAAAATAACAGTTATTTAAAAAATCGTGCATCGCACGAGTTTAGACTAAACACTAAAAGTGTGATAGTCGATAGGTACTTGCTAAAATTAATTAATTGTCCTCACTTAATTAATTTATTATTTTGACATAATTATCTTATATAATATTATCGCTAAAAATTATGAAACCCCTAAAACAAAATTATATCTAACCTCTTATGTAATATTATCGTCAGAAATTATCGTCAGAAATTATGAAAAATGTAAAACAAAATTATATATAACCGGATAAAGTAGGCGAGAGAGTATGAGACGGTATTTGGGTACATATAGACGGTGTTCGGGCTAAAATAAAATAATAAATATTACTAACGGTGTCAAAACAATTATACTATTGAACAGAGATAAAAAAAATTGAACTAAAAAATAATTTATCGGTCAATATAATAATATCGGGTTAAAAAATATCATATTACAGTTAACAACTATAATTAATTTAATATTAAAATAAAAATAAAAATATAATAAATATTTAAAACAACCGTGCATTGCAGGGGTTTTAGGCTAGTTATATTAAAAACTAAACAATAAATACTTGATCAGTCGTCTAGTCACCATAATTATAACAATATTGAAAACAAAACACTCTCATAAATAGATTGAGATTTACAATTTAATTATATGAATACAAATAAATTATAATATGTGTAATGAATTTGGTTTAAATAAAATAATATATAATATTCTCCCAGGGCTAAAAAAAATTATACAATTGATCCAATCTAAAATAAAAATTAAAAAAAACATGGTTAGTTGGATTTGCAGTCTCGGATTAAAACAAAATAATAAAGACCAATAAAATTTTTGAAAGAAAATTCATTTGATCGATATAATGTCATCATGCTCAAACAAAATAATAAATGGGCTAAAACAAAAAAAAATATTTGAAAGAAAATTCGTTTAGCTCATTTAATATCATTAGCCTAAAACATAATAAATTATAATATCCATTCGGTCTAAGAGAAAATAATATTTATCTATCTACCCCGGGCTAAAATAAAATTAAACAAAAACAAAATTTAATTAGTTAGATTTGCTTGATATAACGGGAGGCTAAAACTTTAAGATTTATTATCTCATGTTAAAACAAAATGATAAATATTACCGATCAAGTTAAAAAATATTTACTGAATCGGGCTAAAATAGAAATAAAATTTGAAATGTAATAAGTTGGTCGATATAATGTCATCACGCTAAAATAAAATATATTATCTATTCGTTTTAAAATAAAATAATATTCACCAAGAGCTAAAATATAATTAAAAGTAAATTAATTATAATTAGCTGGTTGATATAACGGGCCTGAAGTTAAAACAAATTAATGCATATTATTGTTATACACTTAAGTAAAACATACTAAAACTAAAATAAATCTGAATATAATTAGTTGGAATTGGGCGGTATAATATAATTTGTATATTATTGATGTGAGCTAAAATTTACCTTTTAATTAAGACATAATTATATTCCATAAACACATCGATAAATATCAATAAAAGTATATTTTTCAATTAGTCTTATTTTTTAAAAACTAAATTATCACTAAATTATATACATATATATTTAAAATTACTATCAAATCATATTATTAAAACTTTCTAATAAATAAATTTGAGAGTTTAAATTTTTTGTTTAAAATTAAATTCAAAAATTATATAATATTAAAAAATAATTCGTGGATCGCACACGGTTTTAGGCTAGTTATATATTCATATTCAACCATACAAAACTCTCGGTAAAATTATAGATAACCTAATGACATTGATAAATATGTAGAACATCTCAAAAACCAAAATAAAATTATAAACACAAATTTAACATTATATGCAACCTCCACTATTTTGCAAATTCAACAAATTTTACATAGTCAACTTTTTTATATTATTTTAACCAATGAATTTAGCTAACTTTGTATTCATATGTTAGAGTATTTGGATAAATTTATATTCATATCTATTTAATTTTATCGGGTTCAGACGGTATCATGTCATAACTCCAATATTTTAGAGGCTAGTCCAAAAAATCATATCCATTTGATTTAACGAATAAATAGATAAAAATTTAAATATTTATTGATCCATCTGTATTTAAAAATAATTTTATTCACAGTTTTAAAAAGCAAATAAAAGTTATTGAGATTACAAAATTAAAATGGAAATTTCAAAGATTTTTTTTTATTAAATTGTTTTGCATAAATATAGTAGATTTTAAATTTTAATGCTTGTAAATTACTGAAAAAGATTAATATAGATATTTATATATATATAGGCTTGAAATAGAAACTATCTTATAATAAAAACTAGAAACTAGCCTGATAGGGAACAAAAATAAGCCTAATTGCGGAGTTAATGTCGCATTAATTAGACTTGATCTGGTCAAAAGAAAAAACCCAATTAGTGAGGCCCAAAATCCTATTTATTTATTTATTAATTTCGTAATTAATAAATGGGCTATTTAAACAGCCCAATAAATGTGTTCAAATAAGTAATTACTTCTACAAGAAGTAGCCTCCAAGCATCCTAAATTTAGAAGGAAACTAATTTATGTTTTCTAGGACTGCAAAGTACAATCAGAGGTGGAGACTTGCCTATCAGGTCACCCAATTCTACCCTAATTCCTAGACTCTCAACGTCTATATAAATATCTCACCCCTTCAACTTCAACATGACGTTTTTCTAGACAAGAGCTCCATACGTCACTACTATGAAACCATGTTTTGGAGCCCAGCTCTAAACATTGCGAAACCGCGAAGGCATCCTACAAGCCACGAAGCCATTACCTGGAACGATATTTTAGACTTAGTCCTTGAAGGACATGAAAGTCACTATATTCTTGGTGAGCTCTCGCTGCCATAGCCCTAAGGGCAAGCATCACCAAGAACTATGTTTTGGCTTGATCCTTGGCATACGCCAAGGTACGTAGGCATCTTGTGAGGGCAGGTTTAAGCCACAAAATACAAGCACAACCATTAAAACTCGAAGCTTATCAAACCCTAACATTAAATACACGTAATAAATAAATACTTGTTTTTTACCCATAATATTTGGCGTCGTTTGTGGAAAAAATATGACAACCATCAAAGCACCGAGAAACCACCTGCTGCGATACGCAACATCGCATCCAATATTAAGATTGCACTACAGTCAAACCTCAATATCTGAGGGACCGATCTCTCAAGGATGGAGATTCCCATTACCGAATTGTAGATCGAAAGAATGATCTCCAACCTCAGAGGATGAATAATTAAGGGAAGAGTCCCAAATTATAGATGGAGCTCTCACTAATGAGCACCCGAATTTCAGATGTTAATAATTGTGCTTGCCTCATGGATGAATGATCACCCACCTTACGGGATGTAAAATTTTGAGGAGGAACGCAAGACCGAGTACATGAGGAGTACAAACATTAGTATTTGTAAGGGCTAAACCTTATTGAAGGAAGAAGTTACGATTTCTATGATCCCCAAATTGAGGATAATAATTGTACATAAGAGGAGATTGCCCCAAAAAGGGTGCAACCGATTAAGGAACCTGTTGTCAAATAGCGTTTTTAGCCCCGAAGACGTGAAATGATGAACCCCCAAGTCATAAAGAAGAGGATCTGTGTTCATGAAGCACACATTTGGGAACCCTAAAAGATCTGGATTCATAGGAAAATCATGATCTACCAACCACAACTCAAGTTGTCACTTCCACCATACCACAACTTTCAATCACACAATCAAGAAGTCGGTCCCGTAATTATGGGATATCTTGTGACCCAAACGCTGATTCAAGGGACCGATACCCCATCTCAAGGAGTGGAAAACCAATGGATGAATTCACAATTGTATTTCAAGTGTTAACAATTATGTTTTCCTCTAGGAGGAACGCTAACACACCTGATTGGATTAAACTTTAGCGTCAACCGCATTAGAAGTATGAATTCTGGTATTTGCAAGGGCTGAGCCCCATTCATAAAAGGGTCTGAGATTTCTTTTTTCCTAATACATAGGATAGTGATCGTCAATCTAGTAAGGTGACCGAGCCAAGAAGAAGATTACCAAGAAAATTGCCCGTTGTCAGAATACGTTCTCAGTCTCGAGGGCACGAAGGGATGATTCCTCAAATTACTGCGAAAAAGAATTCGAGCCCATGAGGATCACATCAATAAGATTTAACAAGTTTGGAGATGGGTTAGGCTTAACCCTGATCTTAACCCGAAGGGACAATTTAAGGTCCCCAAATTTAAAAGATAGAATCCTCAAGTTTAGGGTTGAATCCCCAATTTCAGATCGTAATTGAGACCTTATCTCTACCAATGTTCTCCTTTCCCAAACCATGGATGATCCAGGATATGGACTCAAAGATTATAATCAAGATTACAGAATTCAACAACCGTGCAAAGGCTATACACCCATGTTAGGCCCTTAATCAACTATAGAGGGGGGGGGGTGAATACAGTTAATATAATCAACTAGACAAAGCTTCAACAAGATCAATAGCTTTTATATCAATCTTATAAAAACTTATTACAAAAGTACTCTCTCGAAAGGATGAACAAATATCCTTGAGAGCTGCTAGGTTATGCGAAAGATATAACAATGTCGCAATGCTTATAGCATGAACCTAATATGTGCTTTATATAGAGCACAACTATCAATGTATAAGGAATCATATTCTATTAACAACAAGGAAACCTATACTATTACTTCTGAGATAAAGTCCTCCACCGACTTGAGTTCCTATTTCCTTTTCCTCTTCAAAGATCAACTGATGTGACAAATACTGATTTCATCATCCGTTGACATCATCATCCATTGATATCATTATCCATCGAATATCAACATCCGTCGATATCATCATCATCCATCGATGCTTGTAATCATCATCCGTTGATGCTTATTACCATCATTCATCGATGCTTGTAATCATCATCCATTGATGCTTATTACCATCCTCCGTCGATGTCAGTAATTACCATTTGCAGATGCTTCTGATAGTTTCTGTTTGATATCATCAATTGCTCCTAACAACCCCATTAGATTCAAGGGTTGAAACCCATCAATGACCAACTTTGTGGTTATTCCAGTCCCTATACGGAGGATGATGAAATCTGAAGTTATAAGGATGCCACCGCAAGAAGGAGACGCCCAAGAAATGACGGGCCAAAAGAAGATGTCCCAAGCCTCAAGGGCTTTAAGGACTGAAAACTTAGGATGACGAAGAGCGGATCGAGGAAAAGAAACCTGAAAAGGGAGCAACAAACTCGACTACTTGTAAAATTTGGAAAGCCTGGAGCCTGGAGGGTCGGTTCCCCGATATGGTTCGTTCGAACGGTCTTCCATGAAGAAGGAAGATGGAAATTCCAAGGGTTGATCCCAAAGATTTGATGCCCCTTGATGGTCTGAATGATCCAACGTATCTCTCTACGAGAGAAACTACGAATACCAATATTTCAAGGAAGCTAAAGGTACCCCAATCTGAGCGTATGATAAATTCAGTAATTCAGATAACCAAATAGGAAAATTTTCAAACTCTCTACCACAACAGCCGATACACAACTTTATAAAGTGCATGACATTTTCTTAAACCCCCGGAGGCATGATTCGATAATAGTCTAAGAGTGCATGAGCTATTTACATCCCCAATGAACATGAGACGAGGATTAAAGAATTCATGTACGATCTGGTCCGATTCAAAGAAAAGCCCTGATCATCACGTACTTGAATGATAAAATGTTAAGGATCGCCCGAGAAGGAGCCTTGGATGTCAACTTTAAGTTTTCATTGGCCAAAACCAATCTGAAATGCATACACAAGTTGCAAGAGTGGGAAGGCAAGTATGTCAACGTAAAAATAAACAAAATGAAGAAGAATTCGGCCTCCAATAGGAGGCGATGAAGATAACGACTAGAAGCAAAAGGAGGATCAAAAGTGTGATGCTAAGGATAACTATCCCTGATGGAGACTCTTCCCCGAGAAAGAACAATCGAGAATCGAAGTTCACCGAGTATGCATGTTTTAATGCTCCAAGAAGCTGAATCTTGATAAACATGAAAATATTAAGATGGTTGATGGCTAAAACCACAACGCGTCAACCCTAAAAAGAGGAACAAGAATTTGTATTCATAATTTCACGAAGAGAACATCGATGATTGCCATCATTTAATAAATAAGGCTAAGTTCCTAATCCAGAGAGGAATACCGAGCAAGTTCACCAAGATAGTGAAGAAAGTAATAGAATGAAAGGTTATGAAGAATAAGAGGGGAGATCAAGATAATCCATGAAAACACGCATCCTCGAGTGCCGGTTATCAAAATGAAGACTAATGACCGATGGGAATTCAAGAAGCTCAATGAAAGCTTGTGCCCGAAAGATAGTACACCATAAGGAGCGATATTGGAAATTGCCACTAAATTTGATGATTCTGATTCAGAAGGGATGAAATTCCTCCATGAAGACCTGATGATCGTCATACTATGATATAAAACTCTGAAAGATTATTGACAGATGGGACTCGATAATTCCCAACTTGCCTTTTATGATATCTCGCCATGATTAAAGGCCCGATTGAGTCGGAGGGCATGTTCTCCCAAAAGAGGACATGGAATTCCGAAAGACCGACGTGCAATGAGGAAATCTAACAGAAAATATGATTCTTATCCATTTATCACATGAAAAACCAAATAAGATGATAAGCCTGGATTTGACCTTAAGTTGGTTATATATAAACTCGATAATGATGGTAACCAGAGTACAGTGAGGAAAACAAAGAGGAATTGTTGCTCTTGGCAAGTGAGAAACCACAAAATAGTAAGCTAATTATAAGGAAGACATTCCTAAGGTACCACTCCACATTAACTTTGTAATATTATATATTTTTTGCTGCTTTTATTTTGAGAAATTAGATATGACCTACCAAAGTTTCGAAAGTAGAATTTTTTGAGCATCTCTACTGAAAGATCATGAGAGTCTATGGTATAATAGAATTAAGAGCCTAGACAAGGAAGAATACATGAAACACCTCTTAGAGGCATGTAAAGTGCAGATGCACCAGAAGATGGTGTTAAATCCTATAAGGAGTGCCTTTGAGGTAAGATCTGGAATTTTTGGGCCACATCTCTGAGTGGGGAATCAAGAACAATATTTATAAGAAACCTGGTTATGGAACCTTTATCTTTCATTAAGAACATATAGAAACTAAAGAGTGCAATTTAGGAGAAGTTCATCTCCAAATCTAGTGACAAGTATTTTCCCTTCTTCACGACATTGAAGAAAGTAAAGGACTCTACATGGACTGATAAAAGCAAGGTAATCTTGGGGAATTAAAGAAGGAGATGACCGGACCACCCGAAGAAGTACTGAATCTATACATAGAAAACTCAATTGTGTAATTGAGATTAGTTCCTGTGAGAAAAGATATGGAGGTTCAGCAACCCACCTACTAGAACAGTGAAGTTTTGTGTGAATAACTCCAGTATTGAGAAGTTCGCATTAGCCATGACCACGAGGCGGGGAAATTAAATTGTATTTTCACGTGTGTAATATTAAAAAACTAGCCCCCGGGGGGTAGAATGCACAGCCCTGAGGCTATTGGAAGGTTGTTTAAGTGGACAACTGAGCTTGACAAATTCAGTATAAAGATGAACCGTATTTAAGGTTCAAGATTTGATTGACTTCATGGTTGAATGATTTGATTGACTTCATGGTTGAATGCCCCATTGACAACAAAGAAGTCGGGGGGCAGGAAGAGATGCCCCATGAGGGTAAGGAAACATAAAAATAAGGGAAAATCATGATACTCAGGTGATATTCGGTTCTCTATTTTAATGGATCGTCAAAAACAAAAATATGTAGTGCAAGATCATGATAGATTTATGATAGAATTTGTCTTGATATTAGATTTCTCAAATGACGAACAACGAAGACAAGTATGAGGCCTTGATGGCCAGAATTGCCTTAGCTGAAACCCCGAGGGTCAAGAACTTCAAAAGTTTGTGGAGACTCAATGTTGATGATTTCTCAAAGTAAATGGGGAATTCAAAATAAAGCATGGGACGACAATAAAATATGAGAAACTTGTGAAGTTACGACTCAATTTAATAAGTGCTATATCCTGATGGAGGAAAGCATGAAGGCCATTGCCTAGGAAATAGAAAGTTACACGCGAAGTTCTTACTTCTAAGTCACGAAGACCCAAAAACTAATATCAAACTGACAGCACCGATATATATGAGGACTTCTTGCCTAGGTGACTCAATTTAAAACTAGTCGGTGACCGACGATGCCATGTGAGCATGAAAAATGCTGGAAAATATTTGGAGATTCAATTTGATTGCAAAGACTTTATGTAAGGAGTAGTTCGTGATTCCTTACTTGAAATACCCGAACCCCCAAAAACGGAATTGGCCTTAAAAGAAGTACATGAGAAGAACCGTGGGCTACGCTCCGGGGGAAAGGATGTCACTCAAAACGTATCCTATTTAGGTTATATCGGTCGAAGATGATGGTTGATGAGAAAGACAATGAGAAAAAAATATGATGGATGCCTGAAGCACGCACATAGCCAACGCCTAAAGGCAGTTCCTGATAATAACCATAAGTTACTTCATGAGGTGGATTGAGGCTAAACACATAGCTATGATAACCACCAAGCAAGTGACACAATTTCCGTGAGAAAGTGTGATACACGAATATGGACTTCCGTGAATCCCAGTGATGGATGATGAACACCGACTCGACAAAAAGGATTTAAAAAATACAAACAAACAATTAGGAGGAGAATAATCATGATTCCTACTTCAAGCTTGTCCAAAGTGAATAAGTAAGCCGAGACGATCATGTGAATAGTCCTTGATGGACTGAAGAAGAGGACCAGATATTCGAGAATTGCTTCAGCAAAAAATATTTACTTCCTATATCATGGGTGAATCGTGCCACTTACAAGTAAATTCATGAGTTACGTCATTCTTGTTAACCTACAAAGATAAGGTTGAGATGCCCTTCGGAATCTCTCCATCCCAAGGGTCGAGGCCTTTGAGTCCGAGAAGAATGAAGAAGACATGACACATGCTCTAAATTTGATTAGGCCAAATCCGGGATTGCCGAGGTTTAGAAATAAGTTTCTTATAATGCAAGAAGTAAAAAAATGATATGGATATTTAGCAAAAAAATGATTTTGTTGACAATGGACATTACTCCTTAGAGAGGTTAAAGCACCCGGAGTTGGGAAGTAAGGAAATCTGAATCCCATATTTCAAAGCTTGAAAACGTTTAAATAAAAGGAGCTATTTATACATGACACGCTTTAAACCTAAGGGTTTATTTAACTCGAGCATCCAAATAGGACAACGCACTTAGTCAGACGAACTAAAAAGGGGGGGCTCATAGAGGCCACGTTCCATCCAGTTGAAGGCAAGGAGAAGGCATGTTTCGTGCAAGAAAATGCTTTTAAAGCCATGATTTTATCCAATTAAAAGATTGCAAGTTAGAGCCTGAAATAAGCTTCGATTTGATATATTATAAGCTCAAATTGGGAAAACGAGCAAAAAGTTATGGGAATTCAAGAAGCTCAATTAAAGCTTGTTCCCGAAAGATAGTACACCATAAGGAGCGACAGTGGAAATTGCCACTAACTTTGATGATTCTGATTCAAAAGGGATGAAATTCCTCTATGAAGACCCGATGATCTTCAAACTATGATATAAAACTTTGAAATATTCTTGCCAGATGGGACTCGATGATTCCCAACTTGCCTTTTATGATATCTTGCCATGATTAAAGACCCGATTGAGTCGGAGGGCAGGTTCTCCCAAAAGAGGACATGGAATTCCGAAAGACCGACGAGCAATGAGGAAATCCAACAACAAATATGATCTTATCCATTTATCACTGAAAAACCAAATAAGATGATAAGCGTGGATTTGACTTTGAGTTGGTTACATATAAACTCGACAATGATGGTAACCGGAGGACAGTGAGGAAAACGAAGAGGAATTGTTTCTCTTGGCAAGCGAGAAACTGCAAAATAGTAATCTAATTATAAGGATGACATTCCTAAGGTACCACTCCTCATTAACTTCGTAATATTATGTATCTTTTTGCTGCTTTTATTTTGAGAAATCAGATGCGACCTACCAAAGTTTAGAAAGTAGAATTTTTTGAGCATCCCTATTGAAAGATCATGAGAGTCTATGGTATAATAGAATTAAGAGGCTAGACAAGGAAGAATACATGAAACACCTCTGAGAGGCATTTGAAGTGTTGATGCACTAGAAGATGATGTTAAATCCTACAAGGCGTGCCTTCGAGGTAAGATCTAGAATTTTTGGGCCACATCTCTGAGTGGGAAATCAAGGACAATGTTTATAAGAAACCTGGTTATGGAACCTTTATCTTTCATTAAAAATATAGAGAAACTAAAGAGTGCAATTAAGGAGAGGTTCATCTCCGAATCTAGTGACAAGTGTTTTCCCTTCTTCAAGACATTGAAGAAAGTAAAGGACTCTTCATGGACTGATAAAAGCAAGGTAATCTTTGAGGAATTAAAGAAGGAGATGACCGGACCACCCGAAGAAGTACTGAATCTATACATGGAAAACTCAATTGTGTAATTGAGATTTGTCCCTGTGATAAAAGACATGGGGGTTCAGCAACCCACCTACTAGAACAGTGAAGTTTTGGGTGAATAACTCCAGTATTGAGAAGTTCGCATTAGCCATAACCACGAGGCGAGGAAATTAATTTATATTTTTAAGTGTGTAATATTAAAAAACTAGCCTCCGAGGGGTAGAATGCATAGTCCTGAGGCTAGTAGAAGGTTGTTTAGGTGGACAACTGAGCTTGACAAATTCAGTATAAAGATGAACTGTATTTAAGGTTCAAGATTTGATTGACTTCATGGTTGAATGCCCCATTGACAACCAAGAAGTCTTCGGGGGGGTGGGGGGCAGGAAGAGATACCCCATGAGAGCAAGGAAACATGAAAACAAGGGAAAATCATGATACTCAAGTGATATTCGGTTCTCTATTTTGATGATCGTCAAAAACAAAAATAAGTGGTGCAAGATCATGATGGATCTATGATATAATTTTTCTTGATATTGGATTTCTCAAATGACGAACAACGAAGACAAGTATGAGGCCTTGGTGGCCAGAATTGCCTTAGCTGAAACCACGTAAGTCAAGAACTTCAAAAGTTTGTAGAGACTCAATGTTGATGATTTCTCAAAGTAAATGGGGAATTCAAAATAAATCATGGGATAACAATAAAATATGTGAAATTTGTGAAGTTACGACTCAATTTAATAAGTTCCATATCCCGAGGGAGGAAAGCATGAATGCCGTTTCCTAAGAAATAGAAAGTTACACGGGATGTTCTTACCTCTAAGTCACGAAGACCCAAAAACTAATATAAAACTGACAGCAACGATACATGTGAGGACTTGTTACCTAGGTGACTCAATGTGAAACTAGTCGGTGACCCGACGATGCTGTTAGGAAGAGATAAATGGCAGGAAGAGATACCCCATGAGAGCAAGGAAACATGAAAACAAGGGAAAATCATGATACTCAAGTGATATTCGGTTCTCTATTTTGATGATCGTCAAAAACAAAAATAAGTGGTGCAAGATCATGATGGATCTATGATATAATTTTTCTTGATATTGGATTTCTCAAATGACGAACAACGAAGACAAGTATGAGGCCTTGGTGGCCAGAATTGCCTTAGCTGAAACCCCGTGGGTCAAGAACTTCAAAAGTTTGTAGAGACTCAATGTTGATGATTTCTCAAAGTAAATGGGGAATTCAAAATAAATCATGGGATAACAATAAAATATGTGAAATTTGTGAAGTTACGACTCAATTTAATAAGTTCCATATCCCAAGGGAGGAAAGCATGAATGCCGTTTCCTAAGAAATAGAAAGTTACACGGGATGTTCTTACCTCTAAGTCACGAAGACCCAAAAACTAATATAAAACTGACAGCAACGATACATGTGAGGACTTGTTACCTAGGTGACTCAATCTGAAACTAGTCGGTGACCCGACGATGCTATGTGAGCATGAAAAATGCTGGAAAATATTTGGAGATTCAATTTTATTGCAAAGACTTTATGTAAGGAGTAGTTCGTGATTCTTTACTTGAAATACCCGAACCCCCAAAAACGGAATTGGCCTTAAAAGAAGTACATGAGAAGAACCGTGGGCTATGCTCCGGGGCAAGGATGTCACTCAAAATGTATCCTATTTAGGTTATATCGGCCGTAGATGATGGCTGATGACAAAGACAATGAGAAAAAAAATATGATGGATGCCTGAAGCATGCACATAGCCAACGCCTAAAGGTAGTTCCTGATAATAACCATAAGTTACTTCATGAGGTGGATTGAGACTAAACACATAGCTATGATAACCACCAAGCAAGTGACACAATTTCCGTGAGAAAGTGTGATACACGAATATGGACTTCCGCAAATCCCAGTGATGGATGATGAACATCGGCTCGACAACAAAAAATTTTAAAAATACAAACAAACAATTATGAGGAGAATAACTATGAATCCTACTTCATGCTTGTCCAAAGTGAATAAGAAAGCCGAGACGACCATGTGAATAGTCCTTGATGGACTGAAGAAGAGGATCAGATATTTGAGAAATGCTTCAGCGGAATATTTACTTCCCATATCATGGGTGAATCATGCCACTTACAAGTAAATGCATGATTTATGTCATTCTTGTTAACCTACAAAGATAAGGTTGGGATGCCCTTTAGAATCTCTCCATCCCAGGGGTTGAGGCCTTTGAGTCCGAGAAGAATGAAGAAGAGATGACACATGCTCTAAATTTGATTAAGCCAAATCCGGGATTACCAAGGATCAGAAATAAGTTTCTTATAACGCAAGAAGTAAAAAAATGATTTTGCTATTTAGCAAAAAAAATGATTTTGTTGACTATGGACATTACTCCTTAGAAAGATTTAAGCACCCGTAGTTTGGAAAAAAGGTAATCTGAATCCTATATTTTGAAGATTGAAAATGTTTAAATAAAAGGAGCTATTTATACATGACATACTTTAAACCTAAGGGTTTATTTTACTTGAGCATCCAAATAGGACAACGCACTTAGTCAGGCGAACTAAAAAAGGGGGGCTCATAGAGGCCATGTTCCATCCAGTTGAAGGCAAGGAGAAGGCACGTTTTGTCCAAGCAAACGCTTGTAGAGCCACAATTTTAAAGGATCAAGGATTGCAAGTTAGAGCCTGAAATAAGCTTCAATTTGATATATTATAAGTTCAAATTGGGAAAACAAGCAAAAAGTTATGGCTGTTGAAAGGCTTGTAGCTCTAATTCGGGATTTCTGATCTAAGATTTAGGATTCGGGGTCCAAGGGGTCAGGATTCCTGATCTAAATTGTGAATCGTTCAATCAGGGGTCAGAATCCTGATCCAAAGGGTCAGGATTCCTGATCTAAATTGTGAATCGTTCGATTAGGGGTCCGAATCTTGGTCCAAGAGGTCGGGATTCCTGATCTAAATTATAAATCGTTCGACTAGGGGTCAGAGTCCTGGTCCAAGAGGTCGGGATTCCTGATCTAAATTGTGAATCATTCAACTTGGGGTCAGAATCCTGGTCCAAGTGGTCGGGATTCCGGATCTAAATTATGAATCGTTCAACCAGGAGTCAGAATCCTGGTCCAAAGGGTCAGGATTCCTGATCTAAATTGTAAATCGTTCGACAAGGGGCCAGAATCCTGATCCAAGGGGTCATGATTCCTGATCTAAATTGTGAATTGTTAGACCAGGATCCTGACTGAATAAAATCATGGTCGAAAATCCCACGACTAGGACAAATCAATCCATAATTCGGTCAACATCCTAATCAAAGGGGGATTTCTGAAAAAAATTACATTAAAAATATTCGAATTTATTTCAAGATTTTTTAACCTGATTTGGGCTATCATTCAGAATACTTTATCCGAGTGGAATTTTATTTGAGATTTTTTAACCCAGTTTGGGCTATTATTCAGAAAATTTTATCCGAGTGGAATTTCATTTGAGATTTTTTAACCCGGTTTTAGGCGCTATTATTTGGAAAATTTTATCCGGGTTGAATTTTATTCGAGAATTTTTAACTCGATTTGGGTCATTATCGAAAAATATTTTATCCAGAGGGATCGTATAAAAAACATTATTCAGGTAGGACACTCCTGACATGAGGCTAATATTATTCAAAATATTGAATAAAATTAATATTATTATTTTTCAATAATAATATTGAAAAAAAGTAAAAAAAATTTTTATACATTTTCGAGAAGAATCTTGGTCGAAAGGAGTTCTGCCCGAAAACGCCATGACCAGACTAAATAAGGTCGTAATTCGACCACAGCTGGTTGAAGGCGGGGGTATTACATGGCAAACTGCCATTTAGTACCTCAACTATTGCATATCTGACAGCTTGCCTCCTAAAGTTTTGAATTTGACAATTTTGTACCTGAATTTTGGAAGTTTGCACATTGACCCCTGTATTTCACAGATTTACGAATTAGACCCTGTAAAATTACAAATTAATTCCTAAAATATTAAGAAAAATTACGGAAAATACCCGGAGGTACAGAAAAATTTCTAAAATATTAGGAAAAATCACGAAAAATACCTGGAGGTGCAGAAAAATTCCTAAAATATTAGGAAAAATCACGAAAAATATCTGGAGGTGCAGAAAAATTCCTAAAATATTTGAAAAAATCACGTAAAATACCTAGAGGTGTAGAAAAATTCCTAAAATATTAGGAAAAATTACAGAAAATACCCGGAGGTACAGGAAAATTCTTAAAATATTAGGAAAAATCACGAAAAATACCTGGATGTGCATAAAATTTCCTGAAATATTAGAAAAAATCACGAAAAATGCTTGAAAGTGTAGAAAAATTCCTAAAATATTAGGAAAAATTATGGAAAATACCCAGAAGTACAGAGATATTCTTAAAATATTAGAAAATATCACAAAAAATACCCAGAGGTATGGAGATATTTCTAAAATATTAGAAAAAATTATGAAATATACCTGAAGGTACGGAATAATTCTTAAAATATTAGAAAAAATTACGAAAAATACACGAAGGTACGGAAAAAATCCTAAAATATTAGGAAAAATTATGAAAAATACTCGGAGGTACGAAACAATTCCTAAAATATTAGGAAAAATTAGGAAATATACCTCGAGGTATGAAAAAAATCTTAAAAAATTAGAAAAATACTTGTGAGTACGACATAATCCCCGAAAATTAAGGAAAAAATACCATAAAATTCCTAAAAATGGGAATAAGATAAGAAAATGAGTATGGAAAATTATGAAAATTCTAGAAAATATCCTGAAGCCTCGGGTAGGGCAAATCGTTGTAAATGTGCAGGTCGCTCCACACTTTACGCTAAAAATGATACCTCGAATAGGGTAAAAGATAACTTAACTTTTACGAAATATCGAGTGTGTTTCCCAGAAGTTGAGGGGCAGATAGAGAATAAAAATAACCCTAATTGCGGAGTTAATGTCGCATTAATTAGGCCTGATTTGGTCAAAGAAAAAAGCCATATTAATTGAAAGAGATGTGTCCTAAGTCCAATCATATATGATGATCTAGGAATAACTTTTATGTAATCTGTTTTGATTTCATTGATATTAATAAAAGACTTGTTTTGTTTTTATTGCGGGCTCTATCTATTTTAAGTGTTTAAATAAGATATACCATAGTTTAGAGTAAAGCTTTTTAATGGATTGTGATGAGATCATAATAATGAGACCTAAAAGATGATAACTCTAAACTTAAATAGTTCTCGGTCGTAGGATTACTAACTGGTAATTAATAATACGCAAAGATCGGTACATACTATGCTTGCTTCATTATGAAGGCTGTCTGTTCTCATAGACATTTGTGTGGTGACACTAAAACTAGTATGTAGGTGCTTATTATAGAATAAGTTCACTGAACATGACTCACACAGCTGAACAACTGATGGAGTTCACTCACGTGTTAGTAGTTGTTCATGTAGTGATAGTTGTACAAGTATTCTTAGACTTGAGGTCATCATAGTCATCTTGTGTACACTGAACTATGCTTTGGTTTAGTTCTTAGTCTCCAGGGACAATTATAAGGGCTCTACTGGGTATAGGAATTTGTACACGAAGATAGTGTATGATCAATAAAGGATCTACCCCTTCCAGTACAAGAAGAGAATGTTCAATGCTGATCCACTTATGCTAGTTCAGGAATCTCTGGCCAGAGTGAATGAAATTAGAAAGGAGTTTCTAATTGACATTAAATAGAACTAAGTATAGTGAATGGGAAAGCAAATGATTAAATAAGATAGGCTTGACACGAGTTCCATGCCTTATATTTAATCATGACATTGCAGGGTAGGAGGAATTAATTGTACGGTAACTATTCACTGAATGGGTTCTTGATATTCTAAGCAGTGAATTCGTATTATCCGGATAGTCGCGATATGCTGAGAAATATCCCTCACGATGTAGAATAAATATGATTAATTAATCATATTTAATAAATTAGAGAATTTATATAAATAATGATAGAATAGTTTTATTATTATTTATTTGTACTACCGGCTTAATATTGAACCTACAGGGTCGCACCATAAAAAAATGATTTAATGGTGGAGGAATTAAGTAATAATGGCCGGTAATTATTTATTTGTGAAATAAATAATTAATTAGCAGATTTAATAATTGATTAAATAGGATTTAATTAATTATAAATTAATTAAGAAAAGTTCTTAATATTATTAATTAAGAATTTAATTTTGGAAATTAAATAAAGTGAGAGAATTATTTCTAAAGTGTTTAGAAAAAGAATTAATAATTAAAAGTTATTTTAATTATTAATTAATAGGTTAATAAAAATAAAGGGTTAATAATAATAATATTTTATGGGAAAATTTTCAGCTGAAAATTTTGCCTATAAATATACAATTATAAACCCTTATTTTGCCTTAACCTAAAAAATTTCAAAACCCTAATTCTCTCCTCCTCCTCGATTACATCGATTTCTTGGTGGATACCGGTGGAGTGTTTCACAGTTGAGGAGCAGCTACTAGGGACCTCCGCTCGTGGTTCTTGGATCGCTTTTAAAGGTTAGAAACGATCCCTCGATTTAATTCACGATCTGTATGCATATTATATGAATTTTATATCATGAAATTTGTTTTACCATGCTTCCGTGATAGATAAAATCTTTCATTAATGAGGCCCAAAACTCGTAATTAATAAAGGGGCTAATTAAACATCCCAATAAATATGTTCGAATAAGTAACTACTTTTACAAGAAGTAGCCTCCAAGCAACCTAAATTCAGAAAGAAACTAATTCTTGCTTTCTAGGACCCCAAAGTCCAATCAGCGGTGGAGACTTGCCCATCAAGTCACCCAATTCTACCATAATTCCTAGACTCTCAACGTCTATATAAAGGGTCTCATCCCTTCAACTTCAGCAGAACGTTTTTATGGACAAGAGCTCCATACATCACCAGTATGAAACCACATTTTGGAGCACAGCTTTAAGCATCGTGAAACCGCGAAGGCATCCTACAAGCCACGAGGCCATTACCTAGAACGACGTATTATACTTAGTCCTTGAAGGACATGAAAGTCATTACGTCCTTGGTGAGCTCTCGCTGCCATAACCCCGAGGGCAAGCATCACCAAGAACTACGTTTTGGCTTGATCCTTGGTATACGCCAAGGTATGTAGGCACCTTGTGAGGGCAGGTTCAAGCCACGAAACACAAGCGCAGTTATTAAAGCTCGAAGTTTATCAAACCCTAACATTAAATACATGCAATAAATAAATACATGTTTTTTACCCATAACATAGCCTAATCAACCAAAATACAACCCAACTTAATGCCAAATCCATTCACATGGGAAATCATCAGGATCACCTTTTTCATCTTCTATTACAATCAACCAATTATCATCTCAAATTATAGCCACCATCTCTAATCACCAAAACATCTCAAATCTACCCACACCATCTTCCGTTCTCTTCAAATCGTCAATTTGAATATATTCAAAAATTATCAATTTGAACTTTTAGTCATTGTTTACATTACATAAAATCATTAACTTGTATAACATGAAATGATGAAGATGATCGAAGTTCAATGTACAGGGAAAAAGTGTTGGTGGATGGAGTTTTGAATGATTACTGTAAAATAGGGGGAAATATATATAAATGAAATATATCATTATTAATAATGACCAATAACCACCATTTTCTAATAAAAATCAATAGATCTGGAATTTAAACATGATATTTGAATACAAATACCAACTGATATGATATAAATCACTAGATCTACACTTTTATTACTAAATCGTATGACGACAATCACTGATTTATATCACACAAATCACCAATTAATAGAAATCACCAAGTAGTATATACGAGACATATACATACAAATATATATTTTTTACAGGGAGAGATCAAAATCGTTAGTCTAATTGGCCGAAGAAGTTAGTGATGATATAACCATGGGGTATTATTAATTTAATAAGAAAGAAAAGTGATGAAGAAGTGTTCCGATTAGAGTTTTCCAGAAAAATTGATCGGAAAGGAGCTGAGTCAGTGAGTTTGATCGGACATGATGGCTGGATGGTAGAGGAAGAGGTATGAGTCGGGAGAAGTGATAGGTCCATATTATTGCGTATTATTAATACCTATTTTATGTCTGTTCTCATAATTTTATTAATAAATAAATTATTTTACTTTGTTTTATAGTAAAATAAATAAAATCAAAATTTGAGCAGTAAAAGGTGAAAAATGCAAGGAGGTGGAGAATACTTGAAGCTAAAGAAATTTGAATACTTATTGGAGAAGAAGAATAAAAAGAAGGAAATATATCCTAAGCAGGATTTGCTATTCTAAGACCGAAACCCTCACATTTTTCCTATATATATGGGTCTCCCCTCTTATATTTTACACACCCAACACCTATAATTAGTTATTTGCTTATTTATTTTACACTCTCGGGTAGCTTTATCCTGGCTTACTAGTTTTTATTAATTAATTCGTTGTTTTTAAGTTTTATTCAATTACAATTTCTTTCATCTTCCTGTTATGTTCGCGTAGTTAGTTTGTTTAATTCATCTGCTTTCTTCACTCGCGGTCCAAGTATTCAAGTTATAATTTATAGTTTATTTAATACATATTTTTCCACCTGAGTAAATTGTACATGTATATATATATAAGTTAATTATCTTGTTTATGTCACATGCTTAATATCTTATCGTATATTTATTTTGTTTATTTATCAATCATGTGTAGCTAATTTTCTTGTCCTAGGATAAAGATGAAGTTAATTAATTATCTTTGATATCTCCTTATCCCGATTAATTGGTTCTCATAATTTTTCTTGGTGCTTAATTATTTAATTGATAAAGTGATTTTGATATATTATTGTTACCAAATTTAATTAATCATTGTACACTTGCAGTTATTTTAAACATCAAGTTTTTGACGGCGCTGCCGATGACTATTGGTAATTTTCACTCCTTGATATTCAATTCTTCGGACTAGTTTCTTATTTTCTCTTTGTTTTTTAGGGAATCGTGAAACGGAGGAAAGTTTGGAAAAGAAGATCACTAGAAGGTCTCGCCGTCTATTTTGGAATTTTTGAAAGCGCTTTTCGATATTTCGTATCACCTCTCTATTTTTTTCTCACTTTTATTATTGAAAAATCCAAAAAAAAAATATTTAAAAAATTCAAAAATAGTAGTTAGTTAATTATTAAAAACCAATTTGTTACATCATTTATTCTCCCACATAGGATCACATCATCTAGATTTTCCTTTTTATTTATTGTTTTCCATCTTATACGATTGTGGTGATTGTTGGAGGAAAGAGGTACGTACAATTTTAGAGTAATACACGTAGTATAATGCATCCATAAGTGTTTATTATCTTATTCTTTGTGTGTTGCATCATCTAATCAATTTTAAGGGCGTCACCCAATTACAAGATAAGGTGATGGATTTCATCACTATTTCATTGACCCACAAATCATTAATCCCTTCATCTTGCATTCACCTACCTTAATAAAACTAAATAGACGTTGGCCCCTAGGATTTCGAGCTCAATTAGGAAGATACCTAAAAGAGAAAGTAAATTTGGATTTATTTGAACTTTTGGTGACAAAGCAAGTGCATCACTTACCTCGTCAATTTGGATTGGTGACTAGGCAAGCGGTTCTCTAATTCAGTGCATTGTTTACAAGAAAGTGCCCCCGCTTACCTGACCAATCAGTTTGAATAAATCTAGATTTATAGACTTTTTGGTGGTTCAAAAGTTAGGAGTTGTCCAGATTTTTTAGGATTACCCTAAATCTATGATTTTTCCTTTGATTTTCCAAATTTTCTTGGATGTTTACTTATAGCTCTTGTCTGCTACGTGATTACTTATCTTTTATGCAAAGTACTTAGGTTCAAGACCATACATCTAGATTAGTAAGATACTCTAATCTTTCATCTCCTAATGTAGTAAGATAACTCGAGTTCTCTTCACCTACTAAAATTGAATCAAAAGAAGTAGAAATTCCATATGTAATCATGTTTGTCTCACTCAAAGCCATTGTTACCCCGCTCGTTCTGCTGAACCCTCATGCATAGTCCTACCTCAAGTAATCACGAACAATTTTAAAATCAAACATTACAACATTAGCATGTTACCTATGTTTGCTGGGGTAGAGGGAGATGATCCATATCTTTTCATTCAAGAATTTGAGGAAGTGTGTGCTTTACAAAAACTTCAACAACTTAGTGAAGACTCCATTTAGCTCCAACTTATTAAATTTGCTTTAAAAGAAGAGGCTAAACAATGGTTGTATAGTCTACCCATTAATTCTATTTCCACGTGGGAGGGATTTATGTTTATCTTTCTTAAAAATATTTTCTGAACCATAAGGCAAACAAACTTGAGAATGAAATCAACCAATTTCAACGAGGAATCGAAATGAGTCTTTTTGGAAGTATTTTGATAGATTTAAAAAATATTTATCTAATTGTCCTAAACATGGAATAGAAATATGGAGACTTCGTAAAATTCTTTATGTAGCCTTAGATAGTCAAACCACTGTTTTGTTAAATTCTATGTGTTAAGGTAAGTTTATGAATAAAAATGAGGAAGAAGTTTGGTAATATTTTGAGGATTTAGCTCAAAAATAATATTGTGGGAGTCAACTAGGGAACCTAATCCTGAATCTGAAAGATCTAAGGGCTTACATGTAGTTGTAATTCTATTGCAACTGAAGCAAAGTTAGCTACACTCACTAAGCGTCTAAAAGATTTAGAAACAAACAACGCGTCTTCTCAATTTTCTATCTGTTCCAACTGTATTACTCATAATCATGTAATAGACAATTCCCCTGAAATTCAACAAGTCAATGCCATATTTCAACCTAGTTTTTGGAATGATCCATATGCACCCACAAACAATCCTGATTGGAAGAATCACCCAAATTTCTCATGGAACCAAGGTCAATACAATCAGTATAATCAAAATTCTCAACCTATTTTTCAAAAGTCCAATCTTGGTCCATACCCAACTCAAAATTCCAACTCATATCCTCCTCAAAATCTGGGTCATTATTTAAACTCAGTCCCTTTGAATCCTCATGATTTTAGTGAATCTGATAAGAGATTGAATTCCAATTAAAAGAGTTTGGAGGCATTACTCAAATCTGAATAATCTTTCATGCAAGCTATGACCCAAGATAGGAAATTGCTAAATTCAAATACACAAGCCATATCTAAGCTAGAGGTCCAAGTTAGTCAATTGGCAAACATAATCAGTGAGAGAGAGAAAAATCATTTCCCTAATCAACCCGAGGCTAATCCTAAATTTCATTAAAACTAAAAGTCACATGAAAATGTGAACTCCGTCATCTCTCTAAGGTCTGGCAATCAATTCAACAATCATGCTGATATTTATACTTATGAGGAAGATAAGCTAACATCTGAACCAAATCCTCTACTCTTGAATCCTAGTCTTTCACAATCTTCAAATTTTGAAACTTCTGAATCTAACGAGTCATCACCATCCAAAGAACCATCTTCAAAACCCCACTCCGATGTGTCTAGTGAAAAAGTCTTTAAGCCGAAAGCTCTGTTTCCTCATAGACTTATCTCAAACAAACAATCTGCTTAGTTAGAGAAGTCTTTAAGCAAGTCAAGATCAACATTCCTCTTTTAGATACAATTCAACAAGTTCCCTCTTATGCTAAGTGTCTAAAAGATTTGTATACTCATAAAAGAACCACTCATATTCCTAAGAAAGCTTTCCTAACCTCTCATGTTAGTTCTATCTTGTCAAATCAAATTCCTGCGAAGTATAAGGATCCAGATTATCCTACCATCACTTGTGTCATATATAATACCTTCATTGATAAAGCTTTACTCGATTTAGGAGCTAATATGAATCTTCTTCCATTATCTGTCTATAAAGCCTTGAGTTTAGGTGAACTTAAAAATACTAATATCACTCTTCAATTAGCTGATCATTCTGTCAAAATTCCAAAGGGTATATTTGAAGATGTGTTGATTAAGATTGGTGATTTTGTCTTCCCTGTTGATTTCGTTGTTTTAGAGACTAAACCAGTAAAAAATCTCAAAAATCAAATTCCCATCATTTTAGGAAGGCCTTTTCTTGCCACCTCTAGTGCTTTGATTAACTGTAGGAATGGTTCAATGAAACTTACTTTTGGAAACAGGTCAATAGATCTCAATATCTTTAATGTAGGAAATGAAACCAAGGAGCTTTTTGACCAACCCATAGAATTTAACATGATTGATGAGTTAGCTGATAATAAAATCATGAATTTTGGTGATGTTCTTAACTTTTGTCAAGACTACTTTGGTCAAGATTGGGATGATACTAGTCATAAAAATAAAGTCAATGGAATATTAGAGCCCACCATTCCTATTTCCAACCAAGAGTTAGAATATTTTACTTTGCCACTTTTGAATCTAGTGAATCATTTGAGGCAAGTCCACCAGAATTAGACCTCATCCCTCATCCTGAAACTCTTCACTATATGTTTCTAGGTCCTTTTGAGTCTCTTCTTGAGAAAGATGTTTCGTGTGGGCATGAGAGTGATAAAGAACTTCATGAGTTATCTTAGAATTTCACTTGTGATGAGATGTTTGAGGAATTGAATGTCATTTGTTCTGAGCATGAAACCCAACTTGAGGATAGTTATTTTGATCATACGACCGTTGTTAAGACTTCTGTTGGTGAACCATCCATACTTGATCTTATTCAATCATTTTCCACCCTTAATCAGCATTTGGTAGTTGATAATGAAACTCATGATGTCGTTATTTTTAGTAGCATAGTTCACGACCGAGAATTTCAAGTCATTAATCTGCTTAAAAATATAAAGAAGCGTCTAATTTGTCTTTGGACGAGGTTAGTACTATGAGTTTTATTTTGATGCATGATCTAATCTCTCTAGTGGATAATGTTCTTCTTATGGGTGAGTTTCAAATGTGTGTTGATTGTGTTACGAAGAAAGTTTTCCCATGGTCTGGTATTAGTTAATAAAGTTTTTTGTGTTTGTCTCCCATAATTAAGTGTAGGTATGGGGGAGTAACTATGTGTGTGTGAGTGTGTGTGTGTGTGTTATAGGTAATTGTGAGAACAATTCATGATATAGGTATGAGGGAGGGGTTTAGTAGTACTTATATAAAAAAATAAAAAAAAAATGAAAAAATCCAAAAATCAGAGATATTTTAGCTAACTTGTCCATTCTTGTACTTTAATACTAGTTGGTGATAGCAGTTTTCCAAAACTTATATATATAAACGGTTTGTCTAGTGTGTGCTCATGGGCACACACTAAAAAAGTGTGATTGATGAGTTGTAAAAATTTTATGGGTGGAGATTTTTGTACATGCATGGGGGTTCATCATTATTAATGAGCTCTCCATCAATATTTTTTGGACACCTCATCAAGCACTAACTCTTAGCATGTGCCCATGGGCACACACTAGAAAAATCCATATATAAAAAGACTTGAACGTAGTTAGTAAGGCTGTCTTCAAGAAACTTGTGTCGAACGAATTTTTGCTTAAGAGTCCAAGACGGCACATTTGCACAAGGTATTTTTAGGAAAGATTGTTTAGAGAAGTTTTTGATATCTGAGACAGAGCCCACATGTTGAAATAATGTCTAATCAAATTTTTGCGAAAAAAAAAGCAAAAAAAAGTGCTTGAATAAACTATTTCAATACCCAATATTTCTTACAAATAAAATAAAGATTGAGATAATGGGCACAAGTAGTATAATTGATTACTCTTGATTTGTGGCCTTTGTTACTCGAGTAATTAAGTTTGTAAGGGTATTTCAGAAGCTAGTGCCATAAGACCAACTGGTTTTGGAGTTATTGGCCCAAAGCTCGCTACATGGGTAACATAGAAAGCCTAAGAAAATAGACATTGTGTAGTCAATTATAAAAAAACTGTGAATTTTGGCTAGATACTTATTTTGATAGAGATTGGGTCCATTCAATATTGGTTGAATAAGAGGAAATTTACTTACTCAATTGATTCTTCAGAGACCTACTTTCACGACACACCTCGAAATTTCGTGTAAACGCTTAGAGTCGATATAAGTGGATTGTTGATACCTACATCTTGGCTATTATTAGAAAAGTCTTAAAGTCGTGTATTTTTCTAAAAATTCTCGTGTTGACACTGATAAATTTTATTGTTGATAGAGTTTGGACAATTACTAAAGTATTTCACAGATTTTATGGGCATATCTTCTGAAAACCTTTAGGAGACAACACTCCTCTTGTAGAGATCGTCTATGAGTTTAACGGGTTAGAAAACCTAAAATTTCATGTCACACCTAAGAAAAGGAGCATATGACTTTTCTTAGTTAGCATTTTTTATTTTTTTCGAGGACGAGCAAAAGATAGGTAAGGGGGCATTTGATAGGTCCATATTATTGAATATTATTAATATGTATTTTATGTTCGTTCTCGTAATTTTATTAATAAATAAATTATTAAAATCAATAGTTCTCTACGGTTCTCTGTATAAGAGGATTCTCTCTTAAAAAAGACATATATATATATATATAACCATCTTTTATGGAGAACTGTGGAGAATCATTGATTCTATTGTAAAATCTCATCATAAATTATAAAAAAAAATTAAAAAAATATATATAATTCGATGTTAATCTAAAATAATAATTATATTTGAATATAATAAAAAAATTAACAAATTAAAATTTAAAAAAATAATGGATTTTAAATTTGATTCTACAGTGGAATAATTATTAATAAGTGTGATTATAGAGTGATTTTATATATGTGTGTATGTGTGATATACATATATATACATGTGTGTTTGTGTATATATATAAGAGATAACCCTTAAAATTTAAGTTACTATAATACCTCGTGACTCACCATCCAACCTAGTACAAACTACATGTAGAACATAACTCAAATAAAAGGTAGTGCTATAGGTTTCAAATGGATAGCAAAATTTGGTCCCAAATGATATGACATTGCTGACTTGACAATTTGGGATGATTTTATCGATGGAACTAATGTGAATTCATCCGGTTCATTATTATTAATTAATTTATAGTCAATGAGTGTATAGTAGGTAATATTCGAAATTGATTTTAACAATTTGGTACCTTTAGCATCATTCTTAAATAAAAGTTCACAAAACATATGCATATTAACTTATTAAGAACTCCGATTCGCAATAAAAGTCTCCTAATCTAATGTAATTAAATAATTATTACGTGCTCTACCCACTCATATATATAATTTTTAATATTTATTGATTAAAAAATTGATTTATTTTTTCTATTTGTTACTTTATAATATGCATTTGTGCCTAGAAATTGAAATATATATATAAATATGCAATTCAACTATTTCAGACTAGAAAAAATAAATATGTAACTAAAAGAAAGGTTTTTCTATAGTGTGATCATGGGCTCACAATAAAAAGTTATATGACAAATTCTGATTGATTTTAAATCTTAAATATTGATGAGTATTGATATGTATCACAAAAATTTCCCTCCAAAATGACGTGGCATGAGAAGTGGCAAATTTTAATTCTTGACATCATATGTATACACACGAGATTTCATATTATTATTTAAAAACTTACCAAGTGTACACTATCACATCAACATTTGGGAATTTTTTTGAAACTTTTTTTGGAATACCTAACTTTTTTCAATGATGATATATCGTTGTCCAATTCCTTTAATAAAAATAATCATGATAGTAATGTGTGCTTAATGGGCCTGTTGGTACTCTTCGCTAGAAAGACAAAAGGCCATTTACGATATTAATTTTAAAAGAGGATAGTATATACTATTTGCAATATATGAATTACTTTTTTAATCATGTTTTTTCTTTCATATATATTGATTTAGTTAGTTATATATTTCTAAATAATTAAAATTACAATTAAAATAATAAGTTTGATCAATATATAACATGAAAAAATAGACTATATACGAAAAGTATGAATAAATTAAGATAGCACATGTATTTAGTAAATATTTTAATATGTTTTTAAGCAGTCATCTTACTAATATTTATATTATTATATATAATAATTAATTAACAATGTCAATAATCATGTTCACACTAATGCGAAAAATAAATAAAATTTATAATTTGTGTTTATTTAATAAAAATTATATTGTTCGAAAGTATCTATATTATAATTTTTAAAAATAAAAAATAAAATTTAAGTCATTTGACTAATTTAACCACAAGAATCAAATGTCAACATTTGTGAGATAAATTGAGTAGTGTTAAGTGTAGTCGCAATTCATCAATTTTATATGATTTTTAATTTAGGACAATATACTTAAGCTTATTTTGAACTTCGTTTCAAAATCTACTTCATTAAAAAAAACCCAAAATTTGGCTATTTTCACAAATGTACGAGAGTTCGACCGAGTTGAAGTAAAATTTTCAAATAACGAATTTAGAAAGTTTGGTTATTGGACCGATGAGAACCTTATATCAATTAAATAAAGTGTTTGTAACATTATTTTCACATATATTAATGTATTCAAGATAGACCAAGTCAATGAATAATGTATATGAGAATTGTAGTACTGATTTATTGTCATTTGTCATTAGCTTGAGCGGATTTATGAAAAGTAGTTGGTACTTTGTCCATATTATCGCATGATTGGGTAAAGTTACGTGGAAGTACTCAAACAATTTTTTTTCATATTTCAATTTTGTTAAACCGAAAATATAAATCAAAATTTTGAGATATATGTATATGATTTTTTAATAAGGTTAATTCTTAAACAACACATTTTAAATTCTAATTTATATTCATATAGAAGAAAAAGAAAGATGCTCAATTTTTTTTACAAATTTTAAAAAAATCTAGCAGTTAATGTAATTTAAAAAATGTATAGACTTTAACGATTTTAGATAGTATTTTAATTATAGAAAACTGTAAATTATATATTGTTTCATATATTTAAAATTACATATGAATTTAAAAGTTTTTGAATGAAACAGTGAACTTCTTGCAATTTTTTAATTTGGTATAAAATTATTTCACGTTATTATAGAATTATTTTTATAATTGAAATTATAATATAGGAATGTAACTTATATATATGTTTTGATTCGATCTGTTTTAGGTTAAAATGAAAAATAATTTTATTAATCATATAAATTATCGTATTATTTCTTTTGTTATAACATTATAGCATTGGAAATCTAATTACTAATATTTATGAAAATTTTATCAAATTTAGAAAAGTTTGACACGAGAAGACAATAGATATGAGTATTGAATCTGTATACGAAAAAGGTTGAAATCATTTACGAAAAAAGGGTCAAAGGTTAAATTAACACTAACCATACCACTGATCATATCTCATACATAAATATTAGATATGCCTAACTTATAAAAAGTGTTGTAAAGAATTTTACAACATTATACTGCCACTTCAACAAAAAAAATTGTGATTGGGCTGAAACATCTTCTACATTATATATAACAACTTTTTATCACCTTACCATCATATATATTGAAACTACTTAAATCAAAATAAACAACAATATATTTGACTTAGAGATCACGTATAATCAAAATATTTTATCACCAAAATTATCAAGTCTGAAAAAAAAGAATAAATATAACAGAGGAGGCTAAATAATCATTGAGTATAAAATACATTCAATATTATTTTTATACGATTTAACTAAATTATTAGGGATTATATACAACTTTTTTTTAAATTGCAAAAAAATGAAAGTTTAAAAAATTTTATATCGTATTTCAACAAATTACTAAAAAAACGGCTCGTGTCTCGCACATGTTATTATGCTAGTTTACCAACTATACACTATCACATCAATATTTGAAATTTAAAAAAAAAATTGGGTACCTAATATTTTTCAATGATGATAGATCATTGTCAAATTCCAACAATAAAAATAATCGAGATAAGAATTATAGCTTAGTGGGCTCGTTAGTATCTTAGCTACAAAGACTGCAAGACCCTTCACGACATTTGTTTTAAAAGAAGATATTAGATACTATGAGAATATCCAGACAGCGCAATAAAAAGGCAACAAATCACGCGGATATGCCGAGATAAAATTTAGATAAAATTTCCAGTGGAGACAGTGAGAGCACCTCCAATGCGTGCCCGTTTGCTGCATTGGTACACTCAAAATGACTTGGGTAGGTGAAAATATCAAAATTTTGTGTTGGATGGTTTTGAAAAAAGTGGCCATGGCCAATGTGGTGGGCAGCGCCCAACTGTTTTTCTTTACAACTTTCACATTATTTAATTTTACTTTACATGTTTTCTTCCAAATTTTTTGTTTTATTTTGCAATTGTAATATTTTAATTTTATAAAATTAAAATTAAATTATAAAATGTTATTTAACTGTATATATATACTTATAAATTTTCTATATTTATTAAAATTAATTATAAAGATATTTATATGCATATATTATAATTTTATAAGAAGTATTGTGAAAGAAAAAATAAATTAAATTTAAAAAAGGACCAATTTGTAAGTGGAGTTGTGCTTGTGCATCGGAGGGAAGTGGTTACTTCTTTTACGAGCCTAGTTTTTTATTACTTGGCACCAAGTGAGATCCGAAAAATTGAAAGTGAGCACAAACATCACTAGAGGCGCTCTGACGCCGCTTACTCAGTTGTTGTAGCAATATGCAGATCTTTGTATCTTTTTACAGGGAGGTTAGTGTTTCAACTATTTCTTTTATATTATTATTGGAGATGGTTTAGGCTAAATAGTTGTTATCAAAAATCTTATATACAATCGTTATATACAATTTTTATCAGATTGGATTAACTGAGATTGGGCGTGGATGTGTATTTTTATTCAGTGTGGTGTCTATAGTGTGTGTGCCCGTTTGCTGCGGTGGGACACTCGAAATGATCTGGGCAAGTGAAAATATCAAAATTTAGTGTTGGATGATTTTGAAAAAAGTGGCCATGGCCACCGCAGTTCGAGCAAGCCTAATTACTTTTCTTTATAACTTTCATATTATTTAATCATACTTTACAAGTTTTCTTCCATTTCTTTGCTTTATTTTGCAATTACAGTATTTAATATTTATTAAATTAAACTAAAATTGAATCATAAAAAATTATTTAATTATAAATATAATTATAATTTTTTATATTTATTTAAATTAATTATAAAGATATTATAATAAGATATTTATAAGTATATATTATAATTTTATAAGAAGTATTGTGAAAGAGAAATAAATTAAATTTAAAAAGGACCCATTTGTAAGTGAAATTGGGCTTGTGCATTTAGGCTCTATTTCTTATTGCTGTTAAAAATTATTGTGTTTTTAGAAAAAGTACTATTGAAAAAAATGTTGTTGTAAAAATCAGATGACTGTTTGATAATTTTTTTGATATGTATATGTTTTGATGCAAAAAAATTAAAAATAATAATGCTTTTAGTAAGGTTTGATGGTGAAATCAGTATGAGCTTCCCGCAAAAGGTGAAAAGAACTTTTTTCTAAAAATATGGGGGACTTGTTTTATCTAACAACGGCTGTTAGGCCAAAAGTACTTTTCCGAAAAACAACTTTTGAATTTTACCAAACAGTTTTTAACTATTTTTTAACTGCTTTTTAGCTGTTGGTGCAGACCAAACACACCCTTAATGGAAGTTGTTACTTCTATGAGCCCCGTTTTTTATTAGGTGGTGGCAGGAAGTGGGATCCAGAAAAATTGAAAGTGGGCAAACAGCACCAGGTGCTCGCCACACACTCAGTTGTTGCAGCAACATGCACATCTTTGTACTGGGAGATGAGTGCTTCAACTATTTCTTTTATTTTATTATGGTCTAGGCCAAATAATTTTTATCGAAAATTTATATACAATCGTATGTACAATTGTTATCAGAAGGGTTTAAATGAGATTTGTTGTAGATGTATATCTTTGTCCAGTGATGCCTATAGAAATCATTATATTAGATTGATATAAAGGCTTATGTTAGATTCTAGTTTTTATTTGTATTCCTAGTTTTTTAATATGCACACGTTTCTAGAAAAATGAAACATATGGGAATTGTATTAAAAAATCCAAAACATACAAAATAAATATGTATTTAAAAAAATGATTTTTCTCTGATACACACATAGCTACTAATAAAAATTATGTGACAAATTTTAATTGGTCTATAACTTTTAAATGTTGATACATTAAAACCTCGATAAATTAATACTTTTGGGACTACGAAAAATTATTAATTAATTGAAATATTAATATATCGATAAATTAATAATTTATTAATTTATCGATATATTAATAATTTATTAATTTATTGAGATATATTATTTAAAATTTTATAATGTATACAATTCTCAGAATAATAATTTATTTTCAATTAAAATAACATTAAAAAATATTTATGAATTTAAGTAAATTGAAAGAATTCAATTATTTAATTAGATTATGTAATATCCTGAAGTTCTCAAAATGGTTCAAGGCAGGGCCCTGTTTTTTCTAGTTCTATTTACCACAACAATAAAACGGACCTTATTTAACTAAGTACATAGTTGGAGCCAGTCTCACAAAAAGATGTCCTTAAATCAATAATTATATTAGGTAATTAACTCTTGTAACATGAACATAGCATGCCAGAACTCCATAATGCATTAAGAATGATTCAAGATGAAGTATAAGGCTACATCAATTCTAAAAAGAAGCATGTTACAATTGAGGATTACTATAAAAGTACATCCTAGAAATCTATAATTTTGATGTAATATGTATTATTAATTTATATATTATATGGGACTTATATGTATTAATAAAAAAAATATTATCTTATAAATTTAGCGAATTATTAATTTAGCATAAAGGGTCCGGCTCGGGATTACAAGAAATTATTAATTTAACGAGGTTATTAATCTATCGAGTATTAGTTTATCGAGGTTTAACTGTATATCCGTTCCCCATTCCACCAATGAAGAAAAGAAGAAAAATAAAAAATAAATAAGAGTTAATGCCTAGTGGGCCCGCAGATATTATGACCATTCACAATATTTGTCTTAAAAGGTATAGTAGATACATGAGAATTTTATGACAGCTGACATAAAAAGGGGTAACAAATCTAGCGGATATATCCAAGCAAAATTTCCTTTCGAACTAAGGGGACAGAATGGAGACTATGACCACACTGGCTCAGTTGTTGCAGTTGTTGCAACAACATGCAGATCTTTGTACCTTTTTTGATCGCGAGGTCAGTGCTTCAACTATTTTTTATTTTATTATTCAAGATAATCTTGGCCAAATAATTGTTATTGAAAATCTTGTATACAATCATTGTTTGGTATGGTGTAACAATTACTTGTCTAGACCGGATCCCTGTTACTAGTAATTTGTTTTTTTTATCATACTTGAAGCAGGGTAAAACACTGATTTATGGTAAATTTTAATGTGGGGTGTTTTTAATTTCACTTGATTTGTTTTAATGTAATTTTAATGTACCCTTTTGGATTTTTTTATAATGGGTTGTTACTTACTTGATTTTAATATAGGGGATTTTTGATAAGGACTTTATAGACTTGCACAGGATGCAAGACCCGGACGATCCTGATCCTGAATATTTAAAAGAAATTGTTGACGTGTTCTTTCGAGATGTGGAATCTCGACTAAATGAAGTGGACATTTTACTGTCTGTGTTCTATCTTCTTGTGTCTGTAGTCTTTTATTTTGGACTAGTTTGAAATGTGTTAAATAGTCTGAATTTTATTTGTGGCTCGAATTGTGTTTAACAGCAAGGAACAGGAAGTTGATTATGGGAAACTGGAAGAAAATGTTGTCTCCTTCAGAGAGTCCTCTGAGAGGTAAATTTCTATTTTGTTCAACTTAATAAGAAGTTTTATATTTTTTAGATAATATTCCAATACCGTCAAGTTTCAAATTTGCAATAGCTTGATGAGACTTTGGTGATTTAACTTAGGGGTAAACATAATTAGAATGTAGTCTGATTGAAATATATACATTTGCTCCTCCGGCCGCCTTTGATACCATGTCAAGGAACCGGTTGAGGGTAGAGGTATTAGAGAAAGACCCTTACCGAGTTGTTATATTAAATATTCTAACACTCTATCTACTAAACTTTAATTTGTGTATGTGTAGTGCATAGGAAGTAAACCAAATTGATCTTTATTCAGGACATTAGAACTAAACAGACGGGGATAATGTTGGTGTAAGAAACAATTCAACCACTAAATAACTGCAGGAATGCTCAGTTTTTGGTTTTGACCTTACTCTTAGCTCCAGATAATCAAAGACTGACTGAACATCACAAGAAGTATCCATCTTATCATAAGGACGGCCCTTATTGAAGATTAGCTAGCGAGCATCACATTAACACTAAAGTAACAAAAGCCAAGATAATAAGTAGTCTTTCAACATATAAATTTAATCGCTGTGTATCGGTGACAGCAAAAACTTGAAACTTTGAACAAATTTATTCCTATTTTCATTTCACTCACCACCAAAATCACGATTCCCCAACGCCTCTCAACTTCCATGCAGACCACGGCCGATGCCCTTACTAGTAGAATCTTACTGAAAGAATGAAGGCAAAGGCAAATTATGACTTGATAAAGAGGCTGTGCAAGAGATAGGAGAGTGAGAGAGGGCTAGTATTAGAGGTTAATTTTGGTTTTTTATCATCCTGTATTTCGTTCTGTGTGTGTGCGAGAGAGAGAGAGAGAGTATTAAGTACTAGGTTAACGCGCATGATATAATTAATTATTAGGTTAATAGCATTAATTTTGGTTCGGGTTATTCGGTCGGTGCTGCTCTGCTGGCATGAGCCCTGAACACGACCAATTAAGTTTGGTTTTTTTAGTAAGGCAAATGTATACAAAACCGAAGTTAGCGTTAGCGATCGAACTGTTTTGACTAGTTTGATTTGGTAGGCTTTTCTCTTCTTCAGTTTACGTGTTGTGTCGGTCTGTTCTTCAGTACATTTTTTGTGTATTAATAGGACTGCAATAACTACTTCTGACTGCAGCAACAGGTTTTATTACTTTTTTGTTGGTGTGGACTAGATAAAACAGGCGAGACAACAGTCGATTCAGTTTAGAAATCTATGCTATGTTGATTGTTTGCTATCTCTATATTTCGCTAGATATTGTTTGATAAGACATATGAATTACCAAGTAAAGGTTTAAAAGGGCTTGCACAGAGTATATTTTATAGATTTTCTTTCTTACGGTTAAGGAGTTTGGAGATACTTCAATATATAGCACCAGTGATAGTTTTGTGACTAAAGTTCTCATGACATCATGTGAATCTTAATTGTGTAAGTATCTTAATTCGTCTTTCAAAGGTCTATTGGATCCTCTAAATCAGAACATCAAAAGCTAGGTAGTATTACAATTATGTGAATTTCTTATGAACCAATATGCTTTTACTAAATCATATGTATTTGGGATTGCAACATTTCTTGTATTGTCTGTATTTAATATTTGCCTCTCACTTTTCATTTCCTACTTTTCTTTCTAAAAAATATCCTATTGTGTTAAATGCAGCTGGAGGATCAAATTCTAGCTGCTGGGGGAACATATCCAATCATCGAGTATCCCCGTGAAAAGGCGAAGAGTACTTTAATTCCTAAACGTCAGAGAGTTTACGGGGATTGACGTCTATCGTCTGTTAGTGTTCAGGGATTTGGTTGAGAAGCCCCATGTAGATCTTCAGAGCTGAGCAGTGAAATTTAGATTTCTTGAATATTCTAGCTAGGGGAGTTGTTTATTTGGTTGTGTACTTTCAGAGTTATGTTTTACTATTGTGCTGAACTTTGTTCTTATTTAGCTCGAGGATTGATTCAACTTTTGCGGTGACAATAATGTTATTATTGCCTTTAAACTATTAACTGTTAAGGCAAGACCTCTCTGCAAAGTCGCCTTTTTTCGCAAGTCACCACAATTTAGAGATGTTTTTCTGAGTTGATTCAGTTAGTTGTAAGACTATGAACTCTTATGTTGAGACTCAGTTAAACAGAGCAAATTGCCATAGCCATGTTTGAATTTTTTACTGCTTGTGAGCGGTGGCGGATCCAGGTTCACATACAAGGGGGGTCTGATTTTTTTTCTCAACTAAATCAACATATATAAGCAAAACTACAAATAACTATACATTACAAATAACTATACCTATATAGATGTTCGCGAACAAATTCGAGTTCAATTTGACTTGGTTCATTAAGAATTTGAACCTGAGCACAAATATGTGTTTGTTAAGAAAATGAGCTAGAGCAGAGCTTTTGGTATATTCGGCTCGAAAAAGATTCAAAAATTAGATTTTATATATTGGATTATTGTGGATATTTTTGGTTGAGTATCCTCTCTTAATTGTTTTAGTTGCAACCACTATAATTGATAAAAATTTTAGCAACATATAAAGTCAATGATATTTAACATCTTTTTATTTTTTAACCATCTTTTAAGCTAAGTCAGACCCTTCAAATTTTGAAAATCGACTTTGATTCTCATGTCAACTATTCGTTCATCTATCGTAATTGATTAGCAATTACACTATTTATCAAACTAATTTTTAAATGATGTTAAAGTGATTTTGATTAGAAACAGTGTTCAATATAAAATCCTAACTTTTTATCATCTCCTCTCAAATTTTATTCTCATTTGTAACTCTTAATTTTTTAAAATAAAAGAAGTATAATTCATTATGGTTTGAGAAAAATACAACTGATGTAATTCATTACATGTGTGACTAATCATTTTTAGCTTCGTTGTCACTAACATTATTGAGACAAACCAACCCCATGTCTATTATACTTAAACCACGAAAATTTGGTCGTTAGTTGGTGTAGTCACCGTGATTATAATAATTGTAATATATTTAATAATTTTGGTGTAAGCAAAATAATATATAAAATTTACGCGGGCCGAGATAAATAAAATTATACTATGTTACGATTTTAAATAAAAATAAACTACATATAATTAGTTGAATTTTCAGGCTCGGGCTAAAATAAAATAATAAAGACTATTAATCCTGCTCAAAATATTATATTATTGAATCGGGCTATAACAAAATAAAAACATGAAAGAAAATTCAATTGATCAAAATAAATTCATTATGCTAAAATAAAATAAAAAATATCATTTATTCGATTTAAAATAAAATAATACTCTCTCCGTCCCTTCAGGTTCTTTACATTGGGGGACGGGGGATCGACTCGCATTTAAAGGCTCCCGTGAAGTATGACTCCTTAAAAAAATTTAAATATATTTTTTTTGAATAAACATATAATAGTTAAATTTTTATATAGAAAAAAAATTAAAAAATAAAATAATAAAACTACACTTTATAGTAGACTTAAAATGTGTGCCAAGTATGCGGAAAAAGAATACAAAGAAGTGAGTGGGACGGAGGAAGTATTCACTAGAGTTAAAATAAAATAAAATTAAACTAAATTTAATTAAGTAATTGGGGCTAAAAAATAATTTATATTATTGATTTACGCTAAAAATAAAATTAAATTCAAACTAAAGAGAATCCTTATATTATTGATCCAATTTAAAATAAAATTAAAGTCTACCTAATTTGTTCGTAGGTATAATGTAGGTTTAGAATAGTGGGATACCTATGATCCAACTTTAATAGCCAAATATTAAAGTTTGATACTTGATTTTTGTGTATAATGTTTGGGTTTATATAATTACGGTTTTCTTTAATTTCTATAATATAAATACAAATTTTTTGGCCAAATTTAGAGCATATTTCATTAATAATTCGAAAAAGACTCGATCGGGACAAACCCCCAACTGGTCATGCAACCAGGTTGAAAAAATAATAAACGAGCTAAAAAAATTAGTCGTTTTGTCTCCGGATTGCTTAACAAACTAAATACAAACATTTTGAAAATTCTGATAATGTCATCACCATGCTGCTTGTAAAATAGAGTCTTATCAATTGTCCCTCTAGTAAATCCATGTTTGAGTAGAAATTCTGACAGTATGTCATGCCATACTCTAGGTGCTTGCTTCAATCCATAAAGAACCTTCAACAATTTACAAACAAAGTTTGAAAATTCTGGATCTTCAAAGGCAGGTGGTTGTTGCACGTAGACTTTTTATTCTAATTCACAATTAAGGAATGCACTTTTCACATCCATTTGATACACTTCGAAATTTGAATGCAAGAAAAATTCTTATTGCTTCAAGTCTTGCAACTGGAGCAAAAGTTTCATCATAGTCAATTCCTTCTTTTTGTGAGTAGCCTTTGCCAACCAGTCTTGCTTTGTTCCTTGTCACAATTCCATTTTTATCCATTTTGTTCCTATACACCCATTTTGTTCCAATAATACTCCTGTTCTTTGGAGCAAGAACCAATTCTCAAACTTAATTTCTTTCAAATTGATTTAGCTCTTCCTGCATAGCAGTTATCCGGTCAGAATCAAGTAGAGCTTCCTCAGTTTTCTTAGTCTCAATTTGAGAAAGAAAGCATGCATGCAAGCATTCATTTACAGTAGCACTCCTAGTTCTCACTCCATTATTTGGATCACCAATTATAGCATCTCTTCTGTGACTTCTATCCCATTTCCTGGTGTGATCATGTTGACTAGAGTTGTCTGCATTATCTCCATTATTGGCATGACTTGTGAAGCTATCATCTCCTTTTCCCCCCTGAGTTTGTGCCACCAAATTCAGGTGTGTTTCTTTCATGAGATGAATTTTAATTTTCACAGTTTACTGGTTCACTTGATTCTTGCTCCATTCTGTTATTTGTGTTGATCTCAGCTTCATCTTCAGAATCACTATCAATTTTCAGATTTTCAAATTTTAGGGCTTTCGCTTCATTTTCATCAAGGCATTCCAAGCCTGAACACTTGTCATCATCAAAGGTCACATCTGTGATTTCCATAATTTTCTTTTGCTCTAACACATAAACTCTGTAGGCAGTTTTTTCAATTGAATATCCCAGAAAAATAGCTTCAAATACTTTAGAGTCAAATTTTCCAACATATTCAGAGTTGTCTTTGAGCACAAAGTATTTCCTTCCAAACACATACAGATGCTTTATAGTAGGCTTTCTTTTTGTCAAAATTGAGTAGGGTGACTTGCCAAAGTTTTTGTTGATTAGGAATCTGTTTTGAGTATAGCATGCTATGTTGATGGCTTCTTCCCAAAAATTAGTTGGCATCTTGCAGCATTGTTCTTGCAGTCTCAACTAGAGTCCTATTCTTCCTTTCAGCCACACCATTTTGTTGAGGTACTCTTTCAGTTGAGAATTCTTGAACAATGCCCTTGTCTTTGCAATCAGCTGAGAATTCTTGAACAATGCCCTTGTCTTTGCAAAATTCACTTAAAGATACATTCTTAAATTATGTGTCATTATCACTTCTCAACCTTTTAACACAATTTTGATCTTCAGCCTGCTTCTCAACTTTCTTTATGTGTTCAATGATGATGTGTGGAGTTTTATCCTTTGAATGCATAAATTCCACCAAAGTATATTTTGAGTAGTCATCCACCATCACCAATGCATATTTCTTTCTGGATATAGAAAAGACATTAATTGGTTCAAACAGGTCCACGTGAATAAGCTGCAATGAAGCACTTATTGAATTTACAGTCTTGCTTTTTGTGCCTAAATCTCTTTATTTTGCCTTTTTGACAAGCTTCACAAACTTCATTTTGAGCAAATTACAGCGTTGGCATGTCTCTCACTAATTCATTTTTCACCAAGGTATTGATTACTTTGTAATTTAGGTGAGAGAATTTCTTGTGCCAAAGTTTACTTTGTTCACTAGATTCCTTGGTGTAGAAGCAACATATTGCATCTTTGTTTGCTGAATTTAAGTCTGCAACAAATAGTGTTCCTTTCCTTGCTCCTTTCAGAGCAACTTCACCAGTTTTCTTGCTAGTGATTGAATAGTCTTCTTTGTCAAATATTACTTTGAACCCTTTGTCTGTAAGCTAGATGACACTTGGAAGATTTACTTCAAGACTAGCAACTAGTGCTACATCATCAATGACAATATTTCCAGAAATCAACTTGGCATATCCCATTGTAAATCCTTTATTGTTGTCTCCAAAAGTCACCAATGGGCCAGCCATATCCTCAAACTGTGATAGCAGGGCTTTATCACATGTCATATGCCTGTAATATCCACTATCAATGATTCATATGACTTTATTCTTCTTGCCTTGCACACAATGAGGATTACGTGTGTTTATCTACCCAAGCAGTGTTGGGCACTTTCTTCTTTTTCACAGAACTTACAGAAGTAGAATTTGAACATTCAAAAATAACAACATTAATAGTTTGATCAACATTATCCTTCTTGATTGCAGATCCAAGATTGACTTCCTTAAGATCTTTCCTCAATTTATGAAAGCTTGTCACAACCTTCATATTGCAAGGAATACAATCAAACTTATCACAGAAAGAATATGGATCTTCAGCTTGAGCCTCATTATACTTGCATGCTCCAAACTTTGGCTCACTAACAACCTTTTTACAAAGGTGAGTTAGGTGATTTATTGAGCCACATTTCTGACATTGCTTCCTTGGAACATCTGCAACATAGGCATAATTGTTGCTCTTGTTTACACCTTTTTTTCCATTTCTGTTCTTTTTCTTCTTCCCAGTATTTTCAGTTATGATCTCTTTTATAGGGGTCTTAGTAGCTTGACTCACTACAGGCTTCTTCTCACATTCAGTAATGGAAGTGGATTATGCATCTTTATTTTCTCTGTCTTCATCTGTAATTTCTTGCTTGATTTCCAACTCTACTTCACTGAAGTTTACTTCACAAACTTTAAACAAAGGTGCATTTACTCTTTTCAGCATCACAGGAACATTTTGGTTCTTAATTTCGTTTACTTTGTCAGCTTCAACTTTTTTGTGAGAATTCAAGGCCTCATAGTCCAAACCAATTGTTATGTTAGCACATGGTTTGTTTTAGACATGATACTAACAAATCAACTGAGATGCATTCTTGAATGATTTGAGCTTCAAAACATTTTTCTCAATTCTTTCTCTCAACACTGTCCCTACTTCTCTAGCAACTTAAGGTTGTTCTTGAGGTACTCATTTTCTTGTTTGACTGTTTCAAGACCAACAAGCTGCAATTCTAGCTCCTGTTTTTCAATCTCAAGAATCTCATTAATTTTTGATAGCCTACTCACTTTCTCAGTAGCTGCCATCATGCTTGTGTGGATATGAAACAGATCTACACTCGTTTTTTCAACAGTTTCTTTATATTGAATGGCATTTAATTCAATTATAGTTAGAATAGGTATCTCCGATTTGGATGCAGATGATTCTCCTTGCTCTAGAGCCATGAGAGCATAATTTCCATATTCTTCACATCCTCATCATCTGTATCATCAAAACTTTTTCCTTCTGCAATGTAATGTTTTCATTGTTACTTTCTCCAGAGTGGTTCATACTTTACTTCTAATTCCAAATAAGCCTTGTCTTTCTTTATTTTTTTTGGCTTTCTACACTCAGTGGCAAAGTGACCTAGTTCATTACAGTTATAGCACCTTATTTTTGATCTGTCAACAGAACCTGACTTGTAGCCACTTTTTTCAGCTGAATTGAACTGAGTTTTTTCTTTTCAATTGTTGTTGTTGGATGTCTGATCCTTGTTCTTGAAGTACTTTGGCTTCTTAACCCTGATGTTAGAGAATTTCTTTGCAAGATAATCCATTGACTAGTCCATCTCATCCAGTTCATCAAGGATGTAGAATTCATCATCTTCCAGCTCTAAAATGACTTGCTTTTGTGGCTCCTTATTTTTCTGCTCAACGGCTTGAACAACTGGAGTCTGAGCTTCTAGTTCATCTTTAGATATTTAATTGTCATTTTCTACCAAGGCACTTGATCCTTCAATAACATGCCCTTGACTAGCTTTCAACGACTTCCTCTATAATATTTTTAGCTCATAGGTCTTCAAAATACCATACAAGACATCCAATGTTATTATGTTTAAATCACTTCCTTTCATGATAACAGATATCTTTTTCTCTAGATGATCAGGAAGGGTGAGCAAAAATTTAAGGCTAACCTCTTCAGCTTCATAATACTTGTCATGCAGCTGCAAATCATTTATCAATTTCTTGAATCTTTCAAAAACTTCAGTTATGCCTTCCTTTGGTTTTGCCATAAAACCTTCATATTGTGACACCAAGATCCTTCATTGATTAGATCTAATCTCTTATGTTCCCTCACACAGTATTTCTATTTCCTCCCTGATCTGTTTAGTTGGCTCATAATTAATAATGTTATTATACATCACATTATCAAGAGACTCAATCAATATGAGTTGTAAGCTTAAACCTTTTCTTTTTCAAGCTCTGTGTAGGTTGAGGGATCTTTAGGTACAAAATGTGCAGGTATAACCATGTCTCCATCTGTAGATTCATGAACCATTTCCATAGGAATGAGGGATCCATTCTTGAGAATATGAATGTACATAGGGTTGGTCATCCTTATAAACAGCGTCATTTTCTTCTTCCATAATATGTGTAGTTGATCTTGTCATAGACAGGTATCTTGATACTGCTTAATTTCTGAGCACTCATTCTTCCAAGATCTTTATCTGTTTACTTTCATATTTTTCTCTGATACCACTTGTTTGATATTGGGTGTAGTGAAATATAACACAGAGGGGGAGTGAATATGTATCTTTGGATTTTAATCAACTTTGATGGTGTTAGGCTTAATTTGAACAAAATAATTATGAACTTGTAGAAATAAATTGTTTGACAGTAATCACACAAAATAAGATATCAAAAACTTACTTGATTGTATTAATCAAATTTGTTTTGCTACAAATCTGTATTCTTAAAATAATGAACTCAGCTACAAATCTTGAGAGAGAATACAAGATTTTTCTAGATCTGTTTTCTTACTTCTAAATTAAGGATCCGTGCATGCTTTATAGACCAATAACACGGGATTACAAAACTTGCACTAAAATGTACTAAATAGTTTCTAAAGTTATCTTATCTATTTCCTTTTCTGGTGTTAGAAAATCTGTGCAGAATTTTGTAGGTCTGTGACCATCCTTTGTCTAGTGAATCTTGGCCCTTGATCTTGTATTCTTCAAGCTGCTTTTGCAGTCTTTCCAATTAAGTGAATGAATTGTTTGTTGACTGATAATCTTGAATCTTGAACTTTTCTGTATTCTGAATTATGAGCTTTTGTTCTGTAGAGAAATGACATATCGATAAGTAAAATGACTTATCAGCATCTCGAGTTATCGAGGTCTCTAGTTTTCGACATGTAGAATAGATTATCGACATCTCTGGTTCCAGATATGGGCTTTTGACTTGTTGACATCTTGAGGTCTCTACATTAGGATTTTTGACTTGTCGATATCTCTAGATCTGTACATGAAGAAGTGGTTTGTCGATATCTCCAGTTCTTTACATATATATTTTGACTTGTCGATATCTGAGATCTCTACATGCAGGTTAACTTGTTGATATCTTATGGGACTTCTCTATAAGTTATTTTGGACTTCTCGACATAGTTCTCGATATCTCTTGATCTGTAACTTGTCGATATCTTACTAAGAATATTTTTCTAGAAAAGTATTATTCAAATCTAAGCTGATACACTTCTCTTTGAGGCATGATCATGAATTGATCTTCTTCCAAAGTTTATTCCTTAGCTTAATGGTTGTTCACAGAAAAATCCCCCAGTCTAATCTAATAAACTTTTTTACAGACTCAAGAAATACAAATACATAATACAAATATAGATTATCACACAATTTAACCTTAGATTTATCAATATGACTTAGTCTTGTTATGTACAAGCATGTCTTGCACAACAGCATATACTATAATTTTATAAGAAGTATTGTGAAAGAAAAAATAAATTAAATTTAAAAAAGAACCCATTTGTAAGTGAAATTGAGCATGTGCATCGGAGGGAAGTGGTCACTTCTTTTACGAGCCTAGTTTTTTATTACGTGGCAAGAAGTGGGATCCGGAAAATTTGTAAGTGGGCATGCATCATTGGAGGCGTTCCGACGCCACTGACTCAGTTGCTGCATCAACATGTAGATCTTTGTACTTTTTTTACAGGGAGGTTAGTGCTTCAACTATTTCTTTTATATATTATTATTGGAGATGGTTTAGGATAAATAGTTGTTATCGAAAATCTTATATACAATCGTTATATACAATTGTTATCAGATGGGATTAACTTAGATTCAACGTGGATGTGTATTTTTATTCAGCATGGTGCCTATAGTGTGTGTGCCCGTTTGCTGTAGTGAGACACTCTAAATGACATGGGCAAGTCAAAATATCAAAATTTAGCGTTGAATGATTTTGAAAAAAATGGTCATGATCACCGCAGTCGTCAGCGCCCAAATACTTTTCTTTATAACTTTCATATTATTTAATCATACTTTACATGTTTTCTTCCATTTCTTTTCTTGATTTTGCAATTGTAGTATTTTAATTTTAGTAAATTAACCTAAATTGATTTATAAAATATTATTTAACTGTAAATATAATTATATTTTTTGATATTTATTTAAATTAATTATAAAGATATTATAATAATATAGTTATAAGCATTTATTCTAATTTTATAAGAAGTATTGTTAAATAAAAAATTATTTAAATTTAAAAGGGACCTATTTGTAAGTGGAATTGGGCTTGTGCATTGAATGGAAGTGGCTACTTCTTTAGGAGCCCAGTTTTTTGGGCACGCAACAGTAGAGGTGCTCTGACGCCACTGACTCTGTTGCTGCAGTAACATGCATCTTTGTACTTAATTTCATAGGGAGGTCAGTAATTAGGCCAAATAATTTTTATCGAAAATCTATATATAATCGTTATATACAATTGTTGTCAGATGGGATTAACTGAGATTCGGTGTAGATTTATATTTTTGTTCAGTGTGGTGCCTATAGAAACTATTATATTAGATTAATATAAAGGCTTATGTTAGCTTCTAGTTTTTATTTTTACTAACTTTACAACCCGTGCGATGCACGGGTATTCATTAATATTTTTTTATTATTTAAAATTATAATAAAAAAATTTAATCATTACCTTATTAGTATATTTATAAATAAAAATATAAATATTTATTGTTGGTGAGATTTGAACCTGAATCTTGGGTAGTGTATAAATAATAATATAAATATTTGTTGTTGGTGGGGTTCGAACCTGAAAGTTTTAATAGTGTAAAAATAATAATATAAATTATGGTTGTTGACGGGGTTCGAACCTGTGAGCTTGAGTAATGTATATTCTTTTAGTATTTGTATCTAACAGTCATGATCACTTGATTAAAAAATTTGACGGTTATAAATGAGGATAACCAAAATATATCAAATAATACCCCATTCCAGTTATTATAGTATATTATAGATTCATAATTTTTTAATATGCATCTGTTTCTCGAAATTGCAACATATGGGAATTGTATTAAAAAATTCAAAACAGAAAGGATAAATATGTATTTAAAAGAACGATTTTTCTCTGATACACATATAGCTACGTAATAAATAATTATGTGACAAATTTTAATTGATATATAATTTATAAATATTGATATATCCATTCCCAATTCCACCAATAAAGAAAATAAGAAAAATAATAAATAAATAAGAGTTACTACTTAGTGGCCCCTAGATCTTATTACCATTCACAATATTTGTCATAAAATTCTACTAGTATCTAAAAAATAAATACGAGTTAGTGTTTAGTGGGCCCCTAGATATTATTACTATTCACAATATTTGTCTTAAAATGGTATAGTAGATAGTAGTGGAATTTAATGACAACTGAAATAAAGGGCAACAAATCTAGGGGATACATCGAGGATAAAAGGGCAACAAATCTAGCGGATATATCGAGGAGAAATTTCCTTTGGAACAGAGGGGACCGAATAGAGACTGTGACAACACTGACTGAGTTGTTACAGCTTAATAAGAAGTTGTATATTTAGACTTAAAAAATATTTTTAGATAATATTCCAATACCTTTCAAGTTTTAAATTTGCAATAGCTTGTTGAGATTTTGGTGATTTAACTTAGGGGTAAACATAATTAGGATGTACTCTAATTGAAATATATACATTTGCTCCTCCCGCCGCCTTTGATACTATGTCAAGGAACCGGTCGAAGGTCGAGGTATTAGAGAAAGACCCTTATTGTGTTGATATATTAATATTCTTACACTCTATCTACTAAATTTTAATTTGTGTATGTGTAGTGCATAGGAAGTAAACCAAATTGATCGTTATTTAGGACATTAGAACTAAACAGACGGCGGTAATGTTGGTGTAAAAAATAATTTAACCACTAAATAACTGCAGGAATGCTCGGTTTTTGGTTTTGACATTACTCTTAGCTCCAGATAATCAAAGACTGACTGAACATCAAAAGAAGTATCCATCTTATCTTAAGGACGACCCTTATTGAAGATTAGCTAGCGAGCATCACATTAACACTAAAGTAACAAAAGCCAAAATAATTAGTAGTCTTTCAACATATAAATTTAATCGTTCTGTATTGGTGACAGCAAAAACTTGAAAACTTTGAACAAGGTTATTCCTATTTTCATTTCACTCACCACCAAAATCACGATTCCCCAACGCCTCTCAACTTCCATGCAGACCACGGCCGATGCCCTTACTAGTAGAATCTTACTGAGAGAATGAAGGCAAAGGCAAATTATGACTTGATAAAGAGGTTGTACAAGAGATAGGAGAGTGAGAGGGGGCTAGCATTGGAGGTTGATTTTGATTTTTGATTATCCTTTATTTTGTTCTGTGTGTGTGTGCGAGAGAGAGAGGGAGAATTAAGTGCTAGGTTAACGTGCATGATATAATTAATTATTAGGTTAATAGCATTAATTTCGGTTCGGGTTATTCGGTCAGTGCTGTTGTTCTGGCATGAGCCCCGAACACGGCCAATTTAGTTTGGTTTTTTCAATAAGGCAAATATATACAAAACCGAATTTAGCGTTAGCAAACTGTTTTGACTAGTTTGATTTGGTAGGTTTGTCCATTCTTCAGTTTTTGTGTTGTGTCGATGTGTGTCCATTGAAAAAGAGAGGTAGATATCTTTTGTGTATAAATAGGACTGCAATAGCAACTTCTGGCTGCAGTATCAGGTTAATTTTATCTCATAATACTTTTGTTGGTGTGGACTAGATTGAACAGCTGAGACAACAGTCGATTCAATTTAGAAATTTATGCTATTTTAATTGTTTGTTATCTCTATATTTCGCTAGATATTGTTTGATAAGACATATGAATTACCAAGTAAAGGTTTGAAAGGGCTTGCACAGAGTATATTTTACAGATTTCCTTTCTTACAGTAGTTAAGGAGTTTGGAGATTCTTTTAAGTTGGAAATAATGATTTTAGATTATGCTTTCTATATAGCTGTGCTTTTTTATTTGTTTTAATGCTTTCTTTGAACTCATGTAGGAGTCTATTTATTGGTTGTGACATGCAAAGTCTTTTCAATTTTGAGTTTTTTTATTTGCGGTTTATTTACAGGAGAACTCCATGTTTGGAAACACATTCAACGATGTTGTGTAAATAGCATAGAATTGTAATCAACATAATACAGTATTAATTTTAAATGTAAGGGTGTTTTTAGTCATGTAATTGCATTGCTGCTTAAATATTTCTGGTAGGATTGTTCATCACAAAGTTTTATGTCATTTTTTGTCTGCTATCTGCTACGTTTGCTGGGAACATGTTTGTCTTCTATATCCAACTTTATAAATGTTTTATCGGTAAAAGCCTTTGAGCATTTTAATTGACTAATACAAGAAAATACTTAGAAATTTTTGGGATTATCTTGTTTATTTGTTATTTAGTATAAGGTTTTGACTAATTTTTCTTATTCTTGAGTAACAGCATTGGTCTTCATACCTTGGTCATCACTTGTGATGCATTCGTGATGCATTCATAACCTGCTACCATGCTGCTAACTTTGAAGGGTTAGTATATCTTTCCACTTACACCAATATCATTTTTTTTCTGAGTCGCTATTTAAAAATCGCTTGTACTGCAGATGACTCTTGTAAACTCTTATGTAGAGTTTATACAACATAATTGCACATAATTCTTTTCTGCTATGCACATTAGTTGTTCTTAAGTGTAATTTAGGAACAATGATGTGCAGTGGCCTGTTGGATTTTATTTAATCTAAACATGTTTTATTTAAATAAAATATAGATGTTGAAAGTACATTTTAGTGTTAGACTTGGTCATTGGGTGTTTTCATATTAGTAGGAATTGAATAAAGAAAGTAGGTTAGTGATAGGAGTTTGTTTAGCTGCATGCCTAGTTTTTAGCTTGCTTTGTACTTGCATATTGATTCTTGTACGTTGATCTATTTTAATATAGAAGTTTATCTCCTTCCAACTCTAAATACAAATTGGTGGGTGTATGTGTGTGTGTATATTATGTTTTAGTGCTTTACGTGTGTGTGTATATTGTGTTTTAGTGCTTTACTTGGTATCATAGCCACGGTAACCGCTTAAGTTTTCAGACACGATGGAACAGAAAGACAAGACGAAAGAAAGTACAAATATTGGGTTAAGTTATCCTATGCTTACCAAGACGAATTATGCAGCTTGGTCTCAGAAGATGAAAGTGATTATGCAGGCGTATGGCTTGTGGGAGGTGATCGAACCAAAAGACCGGAAGGGGACTGTTGAGGACAAAACGGACAAGCGAGCCTTGCCAATTATCTATCAAGGGATTTCGGAGGAGATGTTGCTGACACTTACAGAAAAGAAGACATCGAAAGAGACTTGGGAAGCTGTGAGAACAATGAGTTTGGGAGCAGACAAGGTTAGACAGGCAAAGGCTCAAACACTGAAAGGGGAATTTGAAAGCATAAGTATGAAAGATGGGGAGCAGTTAGATGACTTCTACATGAAATTACCTGGACAGGTCACTAACATTCAAGCACTAGGAGAGAAGATGGAAGAGAGCTACGTGGTGAAGAAACTTCTCAGAGCAGTTCCCTCGAAATTTTTACAAATTGCGTCTGCTCTGGAGCAATTCGGAAATTTGGAGGAGATGTCAGTGGAAGAAGTCGTTGGTTCTTTGAAGGCTCATGAAGAACGGTTGCATGGGACAAGTGAGATGAATCAAGGGCAACTCTTACTGACAGAGGAAGAATACGAAAGAGAGAAAACCACGAGGGACAATTGTTATTGACTCGTGAGGAATGGATGAAAAAAAACCAAAGAAGGGAATCAAGGTCCTAGTGAGAACCGGGGAAAGGAATCAAACTGAGGAGGACGTGATAGGAGCAGGATGAGGTGCTTCAATTGCCAAGCATTTGGACATTTTGCATACGAGTGTCGGAAATCACGACGTGACAGGGAACCGCAAAAAGAAGTGAACCTCACCCAAATCCAAGGAGATGAACTAGCGCTATTGATTGCTGAGATCAAAGAACCTATGAAGGAGATGATGTTGCTAAACGACAAAATGGTAGTTCCAAAGGTAACAGAGAAAAATGAGGGACGCAGGGATTTGCGAGTGTGGTACCTGGATAATGGGGCGAGCAATCACGTGACTGGACAACGGGAAAAATTCAAAGAGTTGGACGAAAGTATAACTGGAAAAGTGAAGTTTGTGATGGGTCTACTCTGACTATAAAAGGTAGGGGGTAGTGTCATTGAAATGCAAGAATGGTGAAGAGAAGATATTAAGCGAGGTATATTACATCCCTACCTTGTGCAATAATATTATTAGCTTGGGTCAACTTTCGGAGGCTGGTAACAAGGTTATCTTGGAGGGAGAATATTTATGGGTGTATGAGGAACGTGGTCGACTGTTGATGTATGTGAAGAGGAGTGAAAATCGTCTTGGTATATCTTTGTTCGTTGTAGATGTATATCTTTGTTCAGGATGCCTATAGAAATCATTATATTAGATTGATATAAAGGCTTATGTTAGATTTTAGTTTTTATTTGTATTCCCAGTTTTTTAATATGCACACGTTTCTAGAAAATTGAAATATATGGGAATTGTATTAAAAAATCCAAAACATACAAAATAAATATGTATTTAAAAGAACGATTTTTCTCTGATACACACATAGCTACGTAATAAAAATTATGTGACAAATTTTAATTGGTCTATAACTTTTAAATATTGATACATTAAAACCTCGATAAATTAATACTTTTGGGACCACGAAAAATTATTAATTAATTGAAATATTAATATATCGGTAAATTAATAATTTATTAATTTAACAATATATTAATAATTTATTAATTTATCGAGATATATTATTTAAAATTTTATAACGTATACAATTCTCAGAATAATAATTTATTTTCATCTATTGAATACTTAAAATAACATTAAAAAATATTTATGAATTTAAGTAAATTAAAAGAATTCAATTATTTAATTAGATTATGTAATATCCTGAAGTTCTCAAAATAGTTCAAGGCAGGGCCCTGTTTTTTCTAGTCCTATTTACCACAACAATAAAAGGGACCTTATTTAACTAAGTACACAGTTTGAGCCAGTCTCACAAAAAGATGTCCTTAAATCAATAATTACATTACGTAATTTCCTCTTGTAACATGAACATAGCATGCCAGAACTCCATAATGCATTAAGAAAAATTCAAGATGAAGTATAAGGCGACATCAATTCTAAAAAGAAGCATGTTACAGTTGAGGATTACTATAAAAGTGCATCCTAGAAATCTATAATTTTGATGTAATATGTATTATTAATTTATATATTATATGGGACTTATATGTATTAATAAAAAAATATTATCTTATAAATTTAGCGAATTATTAATTTAGCATAAACGGCCCGGCTCGGCATTACAAGAAATTATTAATTTAACGAGGTTATTAATCTATATTAGTTTATCGAGGTTTAACTGTATATCTGTTCCCCATTCCACCAATGAAGAAAAGAAGAAAAATAAAAAATAAATAAGAGTTAATGCTTAGTGGACCCCGAGATATTATGACCATTCACAATATTTGTCTTAAAAGGTATAGTAGATACATGAGAATTTTATGACAGCTGACATAAAAAGGGGTAACAAATCTATCCAGGCGAAATTTCCTTTCGAACTGAGGGGAGAGAATGGAGACTGTGACCACACTGACTCAGTTGTTGCAGCAACATGCAGATCTTTGTACCTTTTTTTACCGCGAGGTCAGTACTTCAACTATTTTTTATTTTACTATTCAAGATAATCTAGGCCAAATAATTGTTATTGAAAATCTTGTATACAATCATTGTTTGGTATGGTGTAACAATTACTTGTCTAGACCGGATCCCTGTTACTAGTAATTTGCTTTTTTTATCATACTTGAAGCAGGGTAAAACAGTGATTTATGGTAAATTTTAATGTGGGGTGTTTTTAATTTCACTTGATTTGTTTTAATGTAATTTTAATGTACCCTTTTGGATTTTTTTATAATGGGTTGTTACTTTCTTGATTTTAATATAGGGGATTTTTGATAAGGACTTTATAGACTTGCACAGGATGCAAGACCCGGACGATCCTGATCCTGAATATTTAAAAGAAATTGTTGACGTGTTCTTTCGAGATGTGGAATCTCGACTAAATGAAGTGGACATTTTACTGTCTGTGTTCTATCTTCTTGTGTCTGTAGTCTTTTATTTTGGACTTGTTTGAAATGTGTTAAATAGTCTGAATTTTATTTGTGGCTCGAATTGTGTTTAACAGCAAGGAACAGGAGGTTGATTATGGGAAACTGGAAGAAAATGTTGTCTCCTTCAGAGAGTCCTCTGAGAGGTAAATTTCTATTTTGTTCAACTTAATAAGAATTTTTATATTTTTTAGATAATATTCCAATACCTGTCAAGTTTCAAATTTGCAATAGCTTGATGAGACTTTGGTGATTTAACTTAGGGGTAAACATAATTAGAATGTAGTCTGATTGAAATATATACATTTGCTCTTCCCGCCGCCTTTGATACCGTGTCAAGGAACCGGTTGAGGGTAGAGGTATTAGAGAAAGACCCTTACCGAGTTGTTATATTAAATATTCTAACACTCTTACCGAGGTAAACCAAATTGATCTTTATTCAGGACATTAGAACTAAACAGACGGGGATAATGTTGGTGTAAGAAACAATTCAACCACTAAATAACTGCAGGAATGCTCAGTTTTTGGTTTTGACCTTACTCTTAGCTCCAGATAATCAAAGAGTGACTGAACATCACAAGAAGTATCCATCTTATCATAAGGACGGCCCTTATTGAAGATTATCTAGCGAGCATCACATCAACACTAAAGTAACAAAAGCCAAAATAATTAGTAGTCTTTCAACATATAAATTTAATCGCTGTGTATCGGTGACAGCAAAAACTTGAAAACTTTGAACAAATTTAATCCTATTTTCATTTCACTCACCACCAAAATCACGATTCCCCAATGCCTCTCAACTTCCATGCAGACCACGGCCGATGCCCTTACTAGTAGAATCTTACTGAGAGAATGAAGGCAAAGGCAAACTATGACTTGATAAAGAGGCTGTGCAAGAGATAGGAGAGTGAGAGAGGGCTAGTATTAGAGGTTAATTTTGGATTTTTATCATCCTTTATTTCGTTCTGTGTGTGTGTGCGATAGAGAGAGAGAGTTTTAAGTACTAGGTTAACGCGCATGATATAATTAATTATTAGGTTAATAGCATTAATTTTGGTTCGGGTTATTCGGTCGGTGCTGCTCTGCTGGCATGAGCCCTGAACACGACCAATTAAGTTTGGTTTTTTTAGTAAGGCAAATGTATACAAAACCGAAGTTAGCGTTAGCGATCGAACTGTTTTGACTAGTTTGATTTGGTAGGCTTTTCTGTTCTTCAGTTTACGTGTTGTGTCAGTGTGTGTCCATTTAAAAAGAACAGTACATTTTTTGTGTATTAATAGGACTGCAATAACTACTTCTGACTGCAGCAACAGGTTTTATTACTTTTTTGTTGGTGTGGACTAGATAAAACTGGCGAGACAACAGTCGATTCAGTTTAGAAATCTAAGCTATGTTGATTGTTTGCTATCTCTATATTTCACTAGATATTGTTTGATAAGACATATGAATTACCAAGTAAAGGTTTAAAAGGGCTTGCACAGAGTATATTTTATAGATTTTCTTTCTTACGGTTAAGGAGTTTGGAGATACTTCAAAGTGGGAAATAATGATTTTAAATTATGCTTTCTAAATAGCTGTGCTTTTTATTGGTTTTAATGCTTTCTATAAACTCGTGTAGGAGTCTATTTAATGGTTTTGACGCGCAAAGTCTTTGTGCTTTTGATTTTTTTATTTATTTGTGGTTTATTCCACAGGAGAACTCCATGTTTGGAAAGACATATAACGATGTTGTGTAAATAGCATAGAATTGTAATCAACATAATGCAGTATTAATTTTGAATGTAAGGGTGTTTTTAGTCATGTAATTGCATTGCTATTTAAATATTCCTGGTAGCATTGTTTATCACAAAGTTTTATGTAATTTTTTGGCTGCTATCTGCTACGTTTGCTGGGAACATGTCTGTCTTTTATATCCAACTTTATGTATGTTTTATCGGTAAAAGCCTTTGAGCATTTGAATTGACTAATACAAGAAAATAGACAGAAACTTTGGGGATTATCTTGTTTATTGGTTATTTAGTAAGGTTTTGACTAATTTTTCTAATTCTCGAGTAACAGCATTGGTCTTCGTACATTGGTCATCACTTGTGATGCATTCATAACCTGCTACGGTGCTGCTAACTTTGAAGGGTCAGTATATCTTTCCACTTACACCAATATCAGATTTTTCTGAGTCGCTGTTAAAAAATCGCTTGTACTGCAGATGACTTATGTAAACACAAATGTAGAGTTTATACAACATACTTGCACATAATTCTTTGCTGCTATGCACATTAGTTGTTCTTAAGGGTAATTTAGGAACATTGCTACACAGTAGCCAAGTGGGGAACTTGGCTCCGATTAGGATTCCAAAAATTCCAAACCGTTAGTGTCTTTCTGATAGACAAGATTGTGATTTTAATATTAACATAAGGAAATTCTTTTCTCAAAAAAAAAAACATAAGGAAATTTTCTTAAAAAAAGTCTGTACACACATTATTGATCAAAACACACACTACAAGAAAACAGGGTAAAACCGATCGGACATAACCGACCGACGTCGATTTGGTCACCTTAAAACCGACCGACGTCAGTGGTCGGTTATATGCCAACTAAAAGACACCGTATCGATGACGTGGCACACATAAAACCGACCATCCACTGGTGGTCGGTTTTATTGAAAAAAATGACACCGTTTTGCGGATGTGTCACTTTTAAAACCGACCACATGTGGTCGGTTGTATCCACAAATTCTGCAGGTTAAAACCGACCATATATGGTGGTCGGTTTTGTAGAATAATAAAAAATTAATTTAAAGTACACTGTTTTCCTGGTGTCATCCATTAGTTTTGGTGTTTCCATTAGCGATTGCAGCCTACTTCGATTATAAAGATGACACTTAAAAGGTGTCTGATGCAGGTGTGTGGGATGCCTGAGACATCTAAAAGATGATTATTATGTCATTAAAAGGAAGCTTGGGACATTGCTTCAGGTGAGTACACTCCATCTTTCCTTTACGCATATATTTCATTCTTTAACCAGTAGCAATTTGAAACAACATCTACATCCTTTACAGATTCTAAGATCAACTCTTGTACTTGTATACAGCACATCCCTTCGAGACATTTGAATTTGTAATTTGACTAGTTTTGATTCTAGTTAAATTCATTTTTTTTGCTAATTGAGTTAAATTCCTATTCAAATCAATATGCTTTTACTAAATATGCTTATTAAATCATATGTATTTAATAAGAACATCAAAAGCTAGGTAGTATTACAATTATGTGAATTTCTTATGAACCAATATGCTTTTACTAAATCATATGTATTTGGGATTGCAACATTTCTTGTATTGTCTGTATTTAATATTTGCCTCTCACTTTTCATTTCCTACTTTTCTTTCTAATAAAAATCCTGTTGTGTTAAATGCAGCTGGAGGATCAAATTCTAGCTGCTGGGGGAACATATCCAATCATCGAGTATCCCCGTGAAAAGATGAAGAGTACTTTAATTCCTAAACGTCAGAGAGTTTACGGGGATTGACGTCTATCGTCTGTTAGTGTTCAGGGATTTGGTAGAGAAGCCCCATGTAGATCTTCAGAGCTGAGCAGTGAAATTTAGAATTCTTGAATATTCTAGCTAGGGGAGTTGTTTATTTGGTTGTGTACTTTCAGAGTTATGTTTTACTATTGTGCTGAACTTTGTTCTTATTTAGCTCGAGGATTGATTCAACTTTTGCGGTGACAATAATGTTATTATTGCCTTTAAACTATTAACTGTTAAGGCAAGACCTCTCTGCAAAGTCGCCTTTTTTCGCAAGTCACCACAATTTAGAGATGTTTTTCTGAGTTGATTCAGTTAGTTGTAAGACTATGAACTCTTATGTTGAGACTCAGTTAAACAGAGCAAATTGCCATAGCCATGTTTGAATTTTTTACTGCTTGTGAGCGGTGGCGGATCCAGGTTCACATACAAGGGGGGTCTGATTTTTTTTCTCAACTAAATCAACATATATAAGCAAAACTACAAATAACTATACATTACAAATAACTATACCTATAGAGATGTTCGCGAACAAATTCGAGTTCAATTTGACTTGGTTCATTAAGAATTTGAACCTGAGCACAAATATGTGTTTGTTAAGAAAATGAGATAGAGCAGAGAGCTTTTGGCATATTCGGCTCGAAAAAGATTCAAAAATTAGATTTTATATATTGGATTATTGTGGATATTTTTGGTTGAGTATCCTCTCTTAATTGTTTTAGTTGCAACCACTATAATTGATAAAAATTTTAGCAACATATAAAGTCAATGATATTTAACATCTTTTTGTTTTTCAACCATGTTTTAAGCTAAGTCGGACCCTTCAAATTTTGAAAATCGACTTTGATTCTCATGTCAACTATTCGTTCATCTTTGGTAATTAATAAGCAATTACACTATTTATCAAACTAATTTTTAAATGATGTTAAAGTGATTTTGATTAGAAACAGTCGTTCAATATAAAATCCTAACTTTTTGTCATCTCCTCTCAAATTGTATTCTCATTTGTAACTCTTAATTTTTTAAAATAAAAGAAGTATAATTCATTAAGGTTTGAGAAAAATACAACTGATGTAATTCATTACATGTGGGACTAATTATTTTTAGCTTCGTTGTCAGTAACATTATTGAGACAAACCAACCCCCATGTCTATTATACTTAAACCACGAAAATTTGGTTGTTAGTTGGTGTAGTCACCGTGATTATAATAATTGTAATATATTTAATAATTTTGGTTTAAGCAAAATAATATATAAAATTTAAGCGGGCCGAGATAAATAAAATTATACTATGTTCCGATTTTAAATAAAAATAAACTACATATAATTAGTTGAATTTTCAGGCTCGGGCTAAAATAAAATGATAAATACTATTAATCCTGCTCAAAATATTATATTATTGGATCGGGCTATAACAAAATAAAAACATGAAAGAAAATTCGTTTGATCAAAATAAATTCATTATGCTAAAATAAAATAAAAAAATATCATTTATTCGATTTAAAATAAAATAATACTCTCTCCATCCCTTCAGGTTCTTTACATTGGGGGAGAGGGGATCGGCTCGCATTTAAACGCTCCCGTGAAGTATGACTCCTTAAAAATATTTAAATATATTTTCTTTTGAATAAACATATAATAGTTAAATTTTTATATAGAAAAAAAAATTAAAAAATAAAATAATAAAACTACACTTTATAGTAGACTTAAAATGTGTGCCAAGTATGCGGAAAAAGAATACAAAGAAATGAGTGGGACGGAGGAAGTATTCACTAGAGTTAAAATAAAAGTAAAATTAAACTAAATTTAATTAAGTAATTGGGGCTAACAAATAATTTATATTATTGATTTAAGCTAAAAATAAAATTAAATTCAAACTAAAGAGAATCCTTATATTATTGATCCAATTTAAAATAAAATTAAAGTCTACCTAATTTGTTCGTAGGTATAATGTAGGTTTAGAATAGTGGGATACCTATGATCCAACTTTAATAGGCAAATATTAAAGTTTGATAGTTGATTTTTGTGTATAATATTTAGGTTTATATAATTACGGTTTTCTTTAATTTCTATAATATAAATACAAATTTTTTGGCCAAATTTAGAGCATATTTCATTAATAATTCGAAAGAGACTCGATCCGGACAAACCCCCGACTAGTCATGCAACCAGATTGAAAAAATAATAAACGAGCTAAAAAAAATAGTCGTTTTGTCTCCGGATTGCTGAACTAACTAAATACAAACATTTTGAAAATTCTGATAATGTCATCACCATGCTGCTTGTAAAATAGAGTGTTATCAATTGTCCCTCTAGTAAATCCATGTTTGAGTAGAAATTCTGACAGTATGTCATGTCATGCTCTAGGTGCTTGCTTCAATCCATAAAGAACCTTCAACAATTTACAAACAAAGTTTGAAAATTCTGGATCTTCAAAGGCAGGTGGTTGTTGCACGTAGACTTTTTATTCTAATTCACAATTAAGGAATGCACTTTTCACATCCATTTGATACACTTCGAAATTTGAATGTGCAGCAAATGCAAGAAAAATTCTTATTTCTTCAAGTCTTGCAACTGGAGCAAAAGTTTCATCATAATCAATTCTTTCTTTTTGTGAGTAGCCTTTGCCAACCAGTCTTGCTTTGTTCCTTGTCACAATTCCATTTTTATCCATTTTGTTCCTATACACCCATTTTATTCCAATAATACTCCTGTTCTTTGGTGCAAGAACCAATTCTCAAACTTAGTTTCTTTCAAATTGATTTAGCTCTTCCTGCATAGCGGTTATCCAGTCAGAATCAAGTAGAGCTTCCACAGTTTTCTTAGGCTCAATTTGAGAAAGAAAGCATGCATGCAAGCATTCATTTACAGTAGCACTCCTAGTTCTCACTCCATTATTTGGATCACCAATTATAGCATCTCTTGTGTGACTTCTATCCCATTTCCTGGTGTGATCATGTTGACTAGAGTTGTCTGCATTATCTCCATTATTGGCATGACTTGTGAAGCTATCATCTCCTTTTCCCCCCCTGAGTTTGTGCCACCAAATTCAGGTGTGTTTCTTTCATGAGATGAATTTTCATTTTCACAGTTTACTGGTTCACTTGATTCTTGCTCCATTCTGTTATTTGTGTTGATCTCAGCTTCATCTTCAGAATCACTATAAATTTTCAGATTTTCAAATTTTAGGGCTTTCGATTCATTTTCATTAAGGCATTCCAAGCCTGAACACTTGTCATCATCAAAGGTCATATTTGTGATTTCCATAATTTTCTTTTGCTCTAACACATAAACTCTGTAGGCAGTTCTTTCCAATGAATATCCCAGAAAAATAGCTTCAAATACTTTATAGTCAAATTTTCCAACATATTCAGAGTTGTCTTTGAGCACAAAGTATTTTCTTCCAAACACATGCAGATGCTTTATAGTAGGCTTTCTTTTTGTCAAAATTGAGTAGGGTGACTTGCCAAGGTTTTTGTTGATTAGGAATCTGTTTTGAGTATAGCATGCTATGTTGATGGCCTCTTCCCAAAAATTAGTTGGCATCTTGCAGCATTGTTCTTGCAGTCTCAACTAGAGTCCTATTCTTCCTTTCAGCCACACCATTTTGTTGAAGTACTTTTTCAGCTGAGAATTCTTGAACAATGCCATTGTCTTTGCAAAATTCACTTAAAGATGCATTCTTAAATTATGTGTCATTATCACTTCTCAACCTTTTAAGACAATTTTGATCTTCAGCCTGTTTCTCAACTTTCTTTATGTGTTCAATGATGATGTGTGGAGTTTTATCCTTTGAATACATAAATTCCACCCAAGTATATTTTGAGTAGTCATCCACCATCACCAATGCATATTTCTTTCTGGATATAGAAAAGACATTAATTGGTTCAAACAGGTCCATATGAATAAGCTGCAATGAAGCACTTATTTAATTTACAGTCTTGCTTTTTGTGACTAGATCTCTTTATTTTGCCTTTTTGACAAGCTTCACAAACTTCATTTTGAGCAAATTGCAGAGTTGGCATGTCTCTCACTAATTCATTTTTCACCAAGGTATTGATTGCTTTGTATTTCAGGTGAGAGAATTTCTTGTGCCAAAGTTTACTTTGTTCACTAGATTCCTTGGTGTAGAAGCAACATATTGCATCTTTGTTTGCTGAATTTAAGTCTGCAACAAATAGTGTTCCTTTCCTTTCTCCTTTCAGAGCAACTTCACCAGTTTTATTGCTAGTGATTGAATAGTCTTCTTTGTCAAATATTACTTTGAACCCTTTGTCTGTAAGCTAGATGACACTTGGAAGATTTACTTCAAGACCAGCAACTAGTGCTACATCATCAATGACAATATTTCCAGAAATCAACTTGCCATATCCCATTGTGAATCCTATATTGTTGTCTCCAAAAGTCACCAGTGGGCCAGCCATATCCTCAAACTGTGATAGCAAGGCTTTATCACATGTCATATGCCTGTAATATCCACTGTCAATGATTCATATGAATTTATTCTTCTTGCCTTGCACACAATGAGGATTACGTGTGTTTATCTACCCAAGCAGTGTTGGGCACTTTCTTCTTTTTCACAGAACTTACAGAAGTAGAATTTGAACATTCAAAAATAATAACATTAATAGTTTGATCAACATTATCCTTCTTGATTGCAGATCCAAGATTGACTTCCTTAAGATCTTTCCTCAATTTATGAAAGCTTGTCACAACCTTCATATTGCAAGGAATGCAATCAAACTTATCACAGAAAGAATATGGATCTTCAGCTTGAGCCTCATTATACTTGCATGCTCCAAACTTTGGCTCACTAACAGCCTTTTTACAAAGGCGAGTTAGGTGATTTGTTGAGCCACATTTCTGACATTGCTTCCTTGGAGCATCTGCAACATAGGCATAATTGTTGCTCTTGTTTACACCTTTTTTTCCATTTTTGTTCTTTTTCTTCTTCCCAGTATTTTCAGTTTTGATCTCTTTTATTGGGGTCTTAGTAGCTTGACTCACTACAGGCTTCTTCTCACATTCAGTAATGAAAGTGGATTATGCATCTTTATTTTCTCTGTCTTCATCTGCAATTTCTTGCTTGATTTCCAACTCTACTTCACTGAAGTTTACTTCACAAACTTTAAACAAAGGTGCATTTACTCTTTTTAGCATCACAGGAACATTTATACAATTGTTGTCAGATGGGATTAACTGAGATTCGGTGTAGATTTATATTTTTGTTCAGTGTGGTGCCTATAGAAACTATTATATTAGATTAATATAAAGGCTTATGTTAGCTTCTAGTTTTTATTTTTACTAACTTTACAATCCGTGCGATGCACGGGTATTCATTAATATTTTTTTATTATTTAAAATTATAATAAAAAAATTTAATCATTTCCTTATTAGTATATTTATAAATAGAAATATAAATATTTATTGTTGATGAGATTTGAACCTGAATCTTGGGTAGTGTATAAATAATAATATAAATATTTGCTGTTGGTGGGGTTCGAACCTGAAAGTTTTAATAGTGTATAAATAATAATATAAATAATGGTTGTTGACGGGGTTCGAACCTGTGAGCTTGAGTAATGTATATTCTTTTAGTATTTGTATCTAACAGTCATGATCACTTGATTAAAAAATTTGATGGTTATAAATGAGGATAACAAAAATATATCAAATAATACCCCATTCCGGTTATTATAGTATAGTATAGATTCATAATTTTTTAATATGCATCCGTTTCTCGAAATTGCAACATACGGGAATTGTATTAAAAAATTCAAAACAGAAAGGATAAATATGTATTTAAAAGAACGATTTTTCTCTGATACACATATAGCTACATAATAAATAATTATGTGACAAATTTTAATTGATATATAATTTATAAATATTGATATATCCATTCCCAATTCCACCAATAAAGAAAATAAGAAAAATAATAAATAAATAAGAGTTAGTACTTAGTGGCCCCTAGATCTTATTACCATTCACAATATTTGTCATAAAATTCTACTAGTATCTAAAAAATAAATACGAGTTAGTGTTTAGTGGGCCCCTAGATATTATTACTATTCACAATATTTGTCTTAAAATGGTATAGTAGATAGTAGTGGAATTTAATGACAACTGAAATAAAGGGCAACAAATCTAGGGGATACATATCGAGGATAAAAGGGCAACAAATCTAGCGGATATATCGAGGAGAAATTTCCTTTGGAACAGAGGGGACCGAATAGAGACTGTGACAACACTGACTGAGTTGTTACAACTTAATAACAAGTTGTATATTTAGACTTAAAAAATATTTTTAGATAATATTCCAATACCTTTCAAGTTTTAAATTTGCAATAGCTTGTTGAGATTTTGGTGATTTAACTTAGGGGTAAACATAATTAGGATGTAGTCTAATTGAAATATATACATTTGCTCCTCCCGCCGCCTTTGATACTATGTCAAGGAACCGGTGGAAGGTCGATGTATTAGAGAAAGACCCTTATTGTGTTGATATATTAATATTCTTACACTCTATCTACTAAATTTTAATTTGTGTATGTGTAGTGCATAGGAAGTAAACCAAATTGATCGTTATTTAGGACATTAGAACTAAACAGACGGCGGTAATGTTGATGTAAAAAATAATTTAACCACTAAATAACTGCAGGAATGCTCGGTTTTTGGTTTTGACATTACTCTTAGCTCCAGATAATCAAAGACTGACTGAACATCAAAAGAAGTATCCATCTTATCTTAAGGACGACCCTTATTGAAGATTAGCTAGCGAGCATCACATTAACACTAAAGTAACAAAAGCCAAAATAATTAGTAGTCTTTCAACATATAAATTTAATCGCTGTGTATCGGTGACAGCAAAAACTTGAAAACTTTGAACAAATTTATTCCTATTTTCATTTCACTCACCACCAAAATCACGATTCCCCAATGCCTCTCAACTTCCATGCAGACCACGGCCGATGCCCTTACTAGTAGAATCTTACTGAGAGAATGAAGGCAAAGGCAAATTATGACTTGATAAAGAGGTTGTACAAGAGATAGGAGAGTGAGAGAGGGCTAGCATTGGAGGTTGATTTTGGTTTTTGATTATCCTTTATTTTGTTTTGTGTGTGTGTGTGAGAAAGAGAGGGAGAATTAAGTGCTAGGTTAACGTGCATGATATAATTAATTATTAGGTTAATAGCATTAATTTCGGTTCGGGTTATTCGGTCGGTGCTGCTCCTCTGGCATGAGCCCTGAACACGACCAATTTAGTTTGGTTTTTTCAATAAGGCAAATATATACAAAACCGAAGTTAGCGTTAGCGATCGAACTGTTTTGACTAGTTTGATTTGGTAGGCTTTTATGTTCTTCAGTTTACGTGTTGTGTCAGTGTGTGTCCATTTAAAAAGAACAGTACATTTTTTGTGTATTAATAGGACTGCAATAACTACTTCTGACTGCAGCAACAGGTTTTATTACTTTTTTGTTGGTGTGGACTAGATAAAACTGGCGAGACAACAGTCGATTCAGTTTAGAAGTCTATGCTATGTTGATTGTTTGCTATCTCTATATTTCACTAGATATTGTTTGATAAGACATATGAATTACCAAGTAAAGGTTTAAAAGGGCTTGCACAGAGTATATTTTATAGATTTTCTTTCTTACGGTTAAGGAGTTTGGAGATACTTCTAAGTGGGAAATAATGATTTTAGATTATGCTTTCCAAATAGCTGTGCATTTTATTGGTTTTAATGCTTTCTATAAACTGGTGTAGGAGTCTATTTAATGGTTTTGACGCGCAAAGTCTTTATGCTTTTGATTTTTTTATTTATTTGTGGTTTATTCCATAGGAGAACTCCATGTTTGGAAAGACATATAACGATGTTGTGTAAATAGCATAGAATTGTAATCAACATAATGCAGTATTAATTTTGAATGTAAGGGTGTTTTTAGTCATGTAATTGCATTGCTATTTAAATATTCCTGGTAGCATTGTTTATCACAAAGTTTTATGTAATTTTTTGGCTGCTATCTGCTACGTTTGCTGGGAACATGTCTGTCTTCTATATCCAACTTTATGTATGTTTTATCGGTAAAAGCCTTTGAGCATTTGAATTGACTAATACAAGAAAATAGACAGAAACTTTGGGGATTATCTTGTTTATTGGTTATTTAGTAAGGTTTTGACTAATTTTTCTTATTCTCGAGTAACAGCATTGGTCTTCGTACATTGGTCATCACTTGTGATGCATTCATAACCTGCTACGGTGCTGCTAACTTTGAAGGGTCAGTATATCTTTCCACTTACACCAATATCAGATTTTTCTGAGTCGCTGTTAAAAAATCGCTTGTACTGCAGATGACTTATGTAAACACAAATGTAGAGTTTATACAACATACTTGCACATAATTCTTTGCTGCTATGCACATTAGTTGTTCTTAAGGGTAATTTAGGAACATTGCTACACAGTAGCCAAGTGGGGAACTTGGCTCCGATTAGGATTCCAAAAATTCCAAACCGTTAGTGTCTTTCTGATAGACAAGATTGTGATTCTAATATTAACATAAGGAAATTCTTTTCTCAAAAAAAAAACATAATGAAATTTTCTTAAAAAAAGTCTGTACACACATTATTGATCAAAACACACACTACAAAAAAACAGGGTAAAATCGATCGGACATAACCGACCGACGTCGATTTGGTCACCTTAAAACCGACCGACGTCAGTGGTCGGTTATATGCCAACTAAAAGACACCGTATCGATTACGTGGCACACATAAAACCGACCATCCACTGGTGGTCGGTTTTATATATTGAAAAAAATGACACCGTTTTGCGGATGTGTCACTTTTAAAACCGACCACATGTGGTTGGTTGTATCCACAAATTCTGCAGGTTAAAACCGATCATATATGGTGGTCGGTTTTGTAGAATAATAAAAAATTAATTTAAAGTAGAGTGTTTTCCTGGTGTCATCCATTAGTTTTGGTGTTTCCATTAGCGATTGCAGCCTACTTCGATTATAAAGATGACACTTAAAAGGTGTCTGATGCAGGTGTGTGGGATGCCTGAGACATCTAAAAGATGACTATTATGTCATTAAAAGGAAGCTTGGGACATTGCTTCAGGTGAGTACACTCCATCTTTCCTTTACGCATATATTTCATTCTTTAACCAGTAGCAATTTGAACCAACATCTACATCCTTTACAGATTCTAAGATCAACTCTTGTACTTGTATACAGCACATCCCTTCGAGACATTTGAATTTGTAATTTGACTAGTTTTGATTCAAGTTAAATTCATTTTTTTTGCTAATTGAGTTAAATTCCTATTCAATATATAGCACCAGTGATAGTTTTGTGACTAAAGTTCTCATGACATCATGTGAATCTTAATTGTGTAAGTATCTTAATTTGTCTTTCAAAGGTCTATTGGATCCTCTAAATCAGAACATCAAAAGCTAGGTAGTATTACAATTATGTGAATTTCTTATGAACCAATATGCTTTTACTAATTCATATGTATTTGGGATTGCAACATTTCTTGTATTGTCTGTATTTAATATTTGCCTCTCACTTTTCATTTCCTACTTTTCTTTCTAATAAAAATCCTATTGTGTTAAATGCAGGTGGAGGATCAAATTCTAGCTGCTGGGGGAACATATCCAATCATCGAGTATCCCCGTGAAAAGACGAAGAGTACTTTAATTCCTAAACGTCAGAGAGTTTACGGGGATTGACGTCTATCGTCTGTTAGTGTTCAGGGATTTGGTAGAGAAGCCCCATGTAGATCTTCAGAGCTGAGCAGTGAAATTTAGAATTCTTGAATATTCTAGCTAGGGGAGTTGTTTATTTGGTTGTGTACTTTCAGAGTTATGTTTTACTATTGTGCTGAACTTTGTTCTTATTTAGCTCGAGGATTGATTCAACTTTTGCGGTGACAATAATGTTATTATTGCCTTTAAACTATTAACTGTTAAGGCAAGACCTCTCTGCAAAGTCGCCTTTTTTCGCAAGTCACCACAATTTAGAGATGTTTTTCTGAGTTGATTCAGTTAGTTGCAAGACTATGAACTCTTATGTTGAGACTCAGTTAAACAGAGCAAATTGCCATAGCCATGTTTGAATTTTTTAATGCTTGTGAGCGGTGGCGGATCCAGGTTCACATACAAGGGGGGTCTGATTTTTTTTCTCAACTAAATCAACATATATAAGCAAAACTACAAATAACTATACATTACAAATAACTATACCTATACAGATGTTGGCGAACAAATTCGAGTTCAATTTGACTTGGTTCATTAAGAATTTGAACCTGAGCACAAATATGTGTTTGTTAAGAAAATGAGCTAGAGCAGAGAGCTTTTGGCATATTGGGCTCGAAAAAGATTCAAAAATTAGATTTTATATATTGGATTATTGTGGATATTTTTGGTTGAGTATCCTCTCTTAATTGTTTTAGTTGCAACGACTATAATTGATAAAAATTTTAGCAACATATAAAGTCAATGATATTTAACATCTTTTTGTTTTTCAACCATCTTTTAAGCTAAGTCGGACCCTTCAAATTTTGAAAATCGACTTTGATTCTCATGTCAACTATTCGTTCATCTTTGGTAATTGATAAGCAATTACACTATTTATCAAACTAATTTTTAAATGATGTTAAAGTGATTTTGATTAGAAACAGTCGTTCAATATATAAAATCCTAACTTTTTGTCATCTCCTCTCAAATTTTATTCTCATTTGTAACTCTTAATTTTTTAAAATAAAAGAAGTATAATTCATTAAGGTTTGAGAAAAATACAATTGATGTAATTCATTACATGTGGGACTAATTATTTTTAGCTTCGTTGTCAGTAACATTATTGAGACAAACCAACCCCCATGTCTATTATACTTAAACCACGAAAATTTGGTTGTTAGTTGGTGTAGTCACCGTGATTATAATAATTGTAATATATTTAATAATTTTGGTTTAAGCAAAATAATATATAAAATTTACGCGGGCCGAGATAAATAAAATTATACTATGTTCCGATTTTAAATAAAAATAAACTACATATAATTAGTTGAATTTTCAGGCTCGGGCTAAAATAAAATGATAAATACTATTAATCCTGCTCAAAATATTATATTATTGGATCGGGCTATAACAAAATAAAAACATGAAAGAAAATTCGTTTGATCAAAATAAATTCATTATGCTAAAATAAAATAAAAAAATATCATTTATTCGATTTAAAATAAAATAATACTCTCTCCATCCCTTCAGGTTCTTTACATTGGGGGACAGGGGATCGGCTCGCATTTAAAGGCTCCCGTGAAGTATGACTCCTTAAAAATATTTAAAAATATTTTCTTTTGAATAAACATATAATAGTTAAATTTTTATATAGAAAAAAAAATTAAAAAATAAAATAATAAAACTACACTTTATAGTAGACTTAAAATGTGTGCCAAGTATGCGGAAAAAGAATACAAAGAAATGAGTGGGACGGAGGAAGTATTCACTAGAGTTAAAATAAAAGTAAAATTAAACTAAATTTAATTAAGTAATTGGGGCTAAAAAATAATTTATATTATTGATTTACGCTAAAAATAAAATTAAATTCAAACTAAAGAGAATCCTTATATTATTGATCCAATTTAAAATAAAATTAAAGTCTACCTAATTTGTTCGTAGGTATAATGTAGGTTTAGAATAGTGGGATACCTATGATCCAACTTTAATAGCCAAATATTAAAGTTTGATAGTTGATTTTTGTGTATAATGTTTGGGTTTATATAATTACGGTTTTCTTTAATTTCTATAATATAAATACAAATTTTTTGGCCAAATTTAGAGCATATTTCATTAATAATTTGAAAGAGACTCGATCGGCACAAACCCCCAACTAGTCATGCAACCAGGTTGAAAAAATAATAAACGAGCTAAAAAAATAGTTGTTTTGTCTCCGGATTGCTTAACTAACTAAATACAAACATTTTGAAAATTCTGATAATGTCATCACCATGCTGCTTGTAAAATAGAGTCTTATCAATTGTCCCTCTAGTAAATCCATATTTGAGTAGAAATTCTGAGAGTATGTCATGTCATGCTCTAGGTGCTTGCTTCAATCCATAAAGAACCTTCAACAATTTACAAACAAAGTTTGAAAATTCTGGATCTTCAAAGGCAGGTGGTTGTTGCACGTAGACTTTTTATTCTAATTCACAATTAAGGAATGAACTTTTCACATCCATTTGATACACTTCGAAATTTGAATGTGCAGCAAATGCAAGAAAAATTCTTATTGCTTCAAGTCTTGCAACTGGAGCAAAAGTTTCATCATAGTCAATTCCTTCTTTTTGTGAGTAGCCTTTGCCAACCAGTCTTGCTTTGTTCCTTGTCACAATTCCATTTTTATCCATTTTGTTCCTATACACCCATTTTGTTCCAATAATACTCCTGTTCTTTGGTGCAAGAACCAATTCTCAAACTTAATTTCTTTTAAATTGATTTAGCTCTTCCTGCATAGCAGTTATCCAGTCAGAATCAAGTAGAGCTTCCACGGTTTTCTTAGGCTCAATTTGAGAAAGAAAGCATGCATGCAAGCATTCATTTACAGTAGCACTCCTAGTTCTCACTCCATTATTTGGATCACCAATTATAGCATCTTTTGTGTGACTTCTATCCCATTTCCTGGTGTGATCATATTGACTAGAGTTGTCTGCATTATCTCCATTATTGGCATGACTTGTGAAGCTATCATCTCCTTTTCCCCCCTGAGTTTGTGCCACCAAATTCAGGTGTGTTTCTTTCATGAGATGAATTTTCATTTTCACAGTTTACTGGTTTACTTGATTCTTGCTCCATTCTGTTATTTGTGTTGATCTCAGCTTCATCTTCAGAATCACTATAAATTTTCAGATTTTCAAATTTTAGGGCTTTCGCTTCATTTTCATTAAGGCATTCTAAGCCTGAACACTTGTCATCATCAAAGCTCACATCTGTGATTTCCATAATTTTCTTTTGCTCTAACACATAAACTCTGTAGGCAGTTCTTTCCAATGAATATCCCAGAAAAATAGCTTCAAATACTTTATAGTCAAATTTTCCAACATATTCAGAGTTGTCTTTGAGCACAAAGTATTTTCTTCCAAACACATGCAGATGCTTTATAGTAGGCTTTCTTTTTGTCAAAATTGAGTAGGGTGAGTTGCCAAGGTTTTTGTTGATTAGGAACCTGTTTTGAGTATAGAATGCTATGTTGATGGCTTCTTCCCAAAAATTAGTTGGCATCTTGCAGCATTGTTCTTGCAGTCTCAACTAGAGTCCTATTCTTCCTTTCAGCCACACCATTTTGTTGAGGTACTTTTTCTGCTGAGAATTCTTGAACAATGCCATTGTCTTTGCAAAATTCACTTAAAGATGCATTCTTAAATTATGTGTCATTATCACTTCTCAACCTTTTAAGACAATTTTGATCTTCAGCCTGTTTCTCAACTTTCTTTATGTGTTCAATGATGATGTGTGGATTTTTATCCTTTGAATACATAAATTCCACCCAAGTATATTTTGAGTAGTCATCCACCATCACCAATGCATATTTCTTTCTGGATATAGAAAATACATTAATTGGTTCAAACAGGTCCATGTGAATAAGCTGCAATGAAGCACTTATTTAATTTACAGTCTTGCTTTTTGTGACTAGATCTCTTTATTTTTCCTTTTTGACAAGCTTCACAAACTTCATTTTGAGCAAATTGCAGAGTTGGCATGTCTCTCACTAATTCATTTTTCACCAAGGTATTGATTGCTTTGTATTTCAGGTGAGAGAATTTCTTGTGCCAAAGTTTACTTTGTTCACTAGATTCCTTGGTGTAAAAGCAACATATTGCATCTTTGTTTGCTGAATTTAAGTCTGCAACAAATAGTGTTCCTTTCCTTTCTCCTTTCAGAGCAACTTCACCAGTTTTCTTGCTAGTGATTGAATAGTCTTCTTTGTCAAATATTACTTTGAACCCTTTGTCTGTAAGCTAGATGACACTTGGAAGATTTACTTCAAGACCAGCAACTAGTGCTACATCATCAATGACAATATTTCCAGAAATCAACTTGCCATATCCCATTGTGAATCCTATATTGTTGTCTCCAAAAGTCACCAATGGGCCAGCCATATCCTCAAACTGTGATAGCAGGGCTTTATCACATGTCATATGCCTGTAATATCCATTGTCAATGATTCATATGAATTTATTCTTCTTGCCTTGCACACAATGATGATTACGTGTGTTTATCTACCCAAGCAGTGTTGGGCACTTTCTTCTTTTTCACAGAACTTACAGAAGTAGAATTTGAACATTCAAAAATAACAACATTAATAGTTTGATCAACATTATCCTTCTTGATTGCAGATCCAAGATTGACTTCCTTAAGATCTTTCCTCAATTTATGAAAGCTTGTCACAACCTTCATATTGCAAGGAATGCAATCAAACTTATCACATAAAGAATATGGATCTTCAGCTTGAGCCTCATTATACTTGCATGCTCCAAACTTTGGCTCACTAACATCCTTTTTACAAAGGTGAGTTAGGTGATTTGTTGAGCCACATTTCTGACATTGATTCCTTGGAGCATCTGCAACATAGGCATAATTGTTGCTCTTGTTTACACCTTTTTTTTCCATTTTTGTTCTTTTTCTTCTTCTCAGTATTTTCAGTTTTGATCTCTTTTATTGGGGTCTTAGTAGCTTGACTCACTACAGGCTTCTTCTCATATTCAGTAATGGAAGTGGATTATGCATCTTTATTTTCTCTGTCTTCATCTGCAATTTCTTGCTTGATTTCCAACTCTACTTCACTGAAGTTTACTTCACAAACCTTAAACAAAGGTGTATTTACTCTTTTTAGCATCACAGGAACATTTTGGTTCTCAATTTCTTTTACTTTGTCAGCTTCAACTTTTTTGTGAGAATTCAAGGCCTCATAGTCCAAACCAATAGCTATGTTAGCACATGGTTTATTTTAGACATGATACTAACAAATCAACTGAGATGCATTCTTGAATGATTTGAGCTTCAAAACATTTTTCTCAATTCTTTCTCTCAACACTGCCCCTACTTCTCTAGCAACTTAAAGTTGTTCTTGAGGTACTCATTTTCTTGTTTGACTGTTTCAAGACCAACAAGCTGCAATTCTAGCTCCTGTTTTTCAATCTCAAGAATCTCATTAATTTTTGATAGCCTACTCACTTCCTCAGTAGCTGCCATCATGCTTATGTGGATATGAAACATATCTACACTCATTTTCTCAACAGTTTTGTTATTCCTAATGAACTAACAATGAGATTTACAGAAGGGGGGTTGAATGTAAATCTCAAAACTTTTTCAAGTTTTGAGCAGTTTCAAAGGCTATGTGTTTAAGATAAACAAGTGTATGAATTGCTTTAAGCTAATACAGACAGATATATATTCAAACACTAATGTAAAGAATACAACAGACCTTAAAAACTTTTCTGGTGGATTGTTGTTCCACCAGAGATGGTATTTCAGAAAATCTGTGATTCAAGAAGTTGATCACAGCTGCGTCCTAGTACAAACTAGATAATTTTTCTCTCAAGATTTTTCTAAACAGCTCTGGAAAAATTCTTTTCTAATTACTAGCTGCTACTTGGTTTATATATCACCAAGTTTACAAGTGAAGACAAAGATAAAAAGTATAATAATAAAATAAGTTTTCCACTTGTTTCTACTCCATTTTACTCCAGTGCATTGTTGACTATTGCCTCTTTATGCTAGAGTAGAATGGCTGCTTTTTCTGATGTTCCTGAATTAGGCTACCACATCTCAGTTGTCTCTGTCAACCCATGTGCCTCTGTTTGTAGGTACAACTACCACTTGTCAACTGCTATTTAACAGAACATCCGTTGAAGCCTTCATCCGTTGATGGCTTTATCCGTTGATGTGTTAGCAGTTAAAGCTCTATCCGTTGATGCACTCATCCGTTGAAGGATGTTATCCATTGAAGCTTTAGAGACATCCGTTGAAGCTTTGTTTCTCATCCGTTGAAGGTCTTTAAGTTATCCGTTGACACCATTTCATTTATACAAGATTACAAGGCATGAAATATTTACAATTGGCCTTCCTATCTGCATATCCTCTAGTAGTCAACATGACTTATAATTTCCCTCAATATTTAAGAATTATATCTCAAATTCAGAGACTGAAATATGCTACAACACTAGACTTATTTCTAAGTAAAGCTATACCATCAACGGATAGCCAAAATGGTCTTATCCGTTGAGGCTACAAACACTAGATTTCTACTTAAGTATTTTGTTAAACATATCATCAAACTAATGCACATATATTCCTAACAATCTCCCCCTATTTATGTCTATAAGAATTGTAGACATAAATTCAAGGTTAACTTGATGATAACAAAACACTTAACAAATATATGAACTAAAATTAAGTAGAAATTTAAAAGTGCTGCAAAAGTGTATGTACTAGAAGGTAATTGAAGATTTACAGTATTTCCAAGGGTGCTCCTCTAGCCTGAGCAAATCATCTATTTCTTCTTTGTTCCCTGGTTTTCTTTCCTAGCCCTTTGTCATTTTCCTCAATTTGGAGTTGGAGTTGTCTGAAGAATTCAGCTTCATCTTCATCACTGATATCCAACTTAGATTGCATTTCTTTGAGAGTTTCATTGCTGGCAATCTTGAGTTGGTCTTCAAGTCTGAAAAATCTTCTGACTCCTTTATCATCTCTGAATTCCATCAACCAATGAGGTGATTTGTGAATTGTAGTTCCCCTTTCTTGAATGAGTAAGGTTCTGGGCAAAGCATTGGGCTCCCTCCAAGTTTTCCTTATATTGGCAATCTTGTTGAGAATTTCTGTCTTGGCAGTCCTGGTAAAGCCAGAATCCTTTTGTATGGCTGAAAAGACTCTAATCAAGGTAGAGTAGCCTTCATTCAGAATCCTGTAGAGAGGCCATGTCCTTTCCCCAGCTCCTTTGTATCTGAACACCAATCTCTCTGGTAGCTGTCTGTAGGCAGCAATTCCCCTTACATCCTCCAGCTCATCCAGATAGAGTTCAATGTCTGAAATTTCTTTTATGTCACAGATGTGAACATAATCATCTTTAGAAATGGGTGGCTTAGGGTTAGGTTTATGTTTTTGAGTGAATTTCTTAGAGTTTAGGGGAGGTGTAGATTTTGATTTTCTTTTCTGTTTCTTTGGTAGTGGAAGAGTGGTTAAAAAGGTAGGAAAATTGATGGTGTCCCAATCAATAGGTTCCTCTTTTGGGATGATTGGTTCACCATGGATGTTTATAGTGGGATCAGCAATAAAGGGTTCAGGTATGGAAGGTAGAGATTTAGTTTCTTCAGTGTTGCCTTCACTCCTTCTATGTGCCTTGGCCTTTCTTCTGTTTCCCTTCTGCCATTCCTCTTTTTCCTCCATACTTTCACCAAATATACTCCCAAAAACCTCATCTAAGTTTGCAATCTTGTCTTCACTCCTGACTTCAATTCCTTTCTCATTTTCAACTAGACTTGACTTTAGCTTTTGTTCAAGCTTTTCTTGTGCTCTTTTGTCAGCCTTGAGTTTTTCAGCTTCTTTCTTTAACCTTTTGGTTTCTTCCCTCTTGGCTATTGAGAATTTGGGATGTCCTTGCATCACACATATGCTCTTTCCCTCTCTAAAGATAATAGCCATATTTCTCCTTACTGCCTCATCCATGGTCTCCTTGTGTTTTATGATACTAGCACCCAAAACTTTGTCTCCATCAGGCTTTGGAAGAGGAAAGTCCACTTCTTCCATTTGAGCAAAGTCTAGAGGGTTCTTTGTGGAGTCCTTGCTGGATCTAGAGTTGGGCTTGAGAACCATAGGTTTTAGATTCTTGAAAGAAGTCTCTCCAACCTTATTTCTCCTTTCTGGCTTGTGCTCCATATTGATTGGTTCAACCTTTGTGCTATGTTTCACAGATATTGATTTATCTTGTGTAGAGCCAAACAACTGTTGCACCCTTTCATCAATTCTCCTCCTTTGCTCTTTCACTTGAATTTCAGCTGCTGCTAGCTGGATTAAATCAATTCCATCAGGCTTTCCTTTGATTTGAATGATTGGAGAAGTAGTGATGGCAGGAACTAGCACTTTAGATATTTGGATTTTTGTAGATGGCTCTCCTTCCCCTTCCCTTTTACTCTCCCCCTTTTTGTTATCATCAAGGAGAGGGGTCAAGCCCTGTGCTTTTGCCAGCTGCATAAGTAGATTTGTTTGAGATTGTTGGTTGTGAAGAATGGTGGCCACAGAATCTTCAATAACTTGAACTCTGTCTTCCAATTTGGCCAGCCTCTTTTCAGTATGTGATTCCTTTTTCAATCTAACAAAATGTCCTGCATTGTACCATAGGGCATGACTGAATCCAATTTTTCAGAATTGTAGGATTTTAAGTCAGCAATATCCTTTCTGAGTTCATCCACACTCAGATTCTGTCTTACTTGCTGCAACTTCATGAGATGCAGTGAGTCCAAGTGAGCTGTAAGGATAGCCTTTGTACCTGCATGAGAAGTTTTCTGAATGGCCTGTTGGATAGTACTGATTTGTTTGACTAAGGAGACATTGAATTGACCTGTTGTATACTCCTTTGTTAAGGCCCATTCAGGTAGATTTGGAATAGAACTAGGGCCTTCATCTCCCCTTAAGTTCATGCTTCCATCAGAAGAAACAAAGTCATCATCATCAGAATTTACTCCAAATTCTTCAGATGACTCACCATCTTTTGAAGGCATCTTGTTAATAGCAGCTTTGTCCCTTTGAAGAGATGTTGTTGTATGTACTAGATGTAGTGTCTTTTCTGCCTCCACATTGCCCTGTGCAGCCAATAATTGATAGGCTGAAACAGGATGAGTAAAAGTGTCAGCATCCAAGGAAATGTTATCAATAACAGCTTTGTAATGTTGCTGAAATTGTCTTTCCTTTTCAGCATCATTCACGGTCATTGACTCACTAGCAATGGCTGGATCCATCCTTATATCTGCTGTACCTGCTTTTCTCTCATTTTCTCTATGTTCTTGCATCAGGGGCTCCCCCTGGCTCATACAACTCAATCCTTCACCTTCACCTACTAAGGTGGTACTCCTCTCACTTACTTTTGCCATGCTGGAAAAAATAGCATGCATATTTGAGCTCTCAATCTCTCCTTTTGTCTGGGAGCAACCCAGCCTCTCACTCAAATTGTCATTCCCTTCCCTCAGTCCTAGAAGTGATTGTACAGTAATCAAGTCTTCTACACTTGGAATTGTTTCAGTTGTGTGTGTAGAGACTATCAACGGATGCGGAATAGCCGTTGAAGGTGAAACTGATGGTATCAACGGATAACTGCTGTTAAGCTTATCCGTTGAAGAACAACCACTTGTCAACGGATGAGTGATATCCGTTGAAGAAGGAAAAGAATTTGAAATTGAAAGTGATATAACTGTTGAATCTTTGTAGATTGATATGAGTTTTGGTGACACAGATCCTTCAATTACATCTGAAAGAATTTGCGGGTGATCCAACAAATCATCTAAAAGATGATGATCACCTGTATTTGAGTGGGGCTCCTCCCTGAGTTGTAAAGAGGGAGAATCAGGAATTGATGGGAATAACATATCCACATCTAGAGATGGTGAAGAAGTGTGTGGTGATTGATGTGTGTTAATTATGAGAGAATGGGGCTGTGACTCCACATTTGTTGGAGCCACATCAAACTGAGTTTGAGAAGGCATAGATACAGATGGATGTATTTGTGCAGTGTGTGCACCCTGTGTAGAAGATTGGGTTCTGGCTCTCTTTCTTCTAATAAAGGCTTTTGTTGGTGAGTGTTTGGCTTTATTGTCCCTCCCTCGTTTGTTGCGTGTTCCTGGTTGGGAACTATTTTCAATAGTTACATCCTTTTGGGAGGATGCAGCTAGGGATATGCTAGTAACCCTTTCAACCACCACAGCTTTTTGAGAAACTGTGGCTTGGCTAGCTTGGGAAGCACTTATCTCTCCTTCCTTATCCTGGGGATTTCTTTGATGTTCACCCCTCCCCTCACCACTCACACCCTGTTCACTCCCCTCAGGGTTAATGGTAGATGTTACAACTGTTGTCTTTTGAGAAACAACAGAGGTAGTTTTCTTTGTCTTTGATTTTGAAAGTTTAGTTTTGGTGACCTTGGTAGGAATCTGTTGGGGCATTGTCACAGATTCCATGGCCACACTAGAAGATAAAGAAATAAAGGGGTTGGAAGAAGTAGCAGTTGTAGAAGCAATTACCTCACTTACCTGAGGTGCATTCATGATTGGTAAATATACCAATGGCACACTGCTGTTGAGATCCATTCTCAATAAATCTGCAAGAACTCTTTTCTCTTGTGCCCAGCACTTGAGTTTATTATTCTCATTGGTTATGACCAAACCTTCAGCAACATGGTTAGCCAATAACATAAAGAATCTAGCATAATAGATGTTATTAGATCTATTAGCTTTGTTACCTAATCTAGTACCCAATTCTAGCATAACATAGTTGCTAAAATTAAAATACCTATCAGAAACAAGCATATAGAGCATATTAACAAGAGATGAAGTTATGGCATCAAAATTGCTAATTTTCCCAGAGAAAACCTTGATAAAGGCTTCCCCAAGAAAACTCCATTCTTTCCTAAGGCCTTTTCTTTTAATACTCCCTAAACTAGCAGAGTTAAGAGAATAACCTATGGAATCTAACATGCTGGATACATCATTATCAGTGTGTGGTGTCATGGCATTGTTCTCAGGTAATTTAAAACATGCTAGTAAATCATCACAGTTAACACAGTGATTTTTACCTTTAAGAGTGAAGGAGATAGTCATATCTATTGAGTTGAACTCAGCAGTTGTCCAAATCTCCTCAACTACTTCACAGTAAATCGTTGGGGCTTCCAGCATTGCATAGCTAAGTTTACAGTTTTTGATGAAGTCCATCATTTTGTGATAATCGGAGTGGGCTTCATTCTTTTCTACCAAAGCTATGAAATTGTTCTTCTCATAGATGAATCCAGATTGAGACATAATCTTTACTACTGGTGCCATTGTTGTGAGTAGAAATTGTAGAGAATAACTTGAAGGTTTTGCAGAGAGAAAATGGTAAAAGCTTTGAAATTTCAAGAAAGCGTAAAGTAAAAATGAAAAAAACAGAAGGGCTTATATACTTTCTCAAATTAAAAGGCATAAATAAAAGATTAAACAATAAATATATGTAAGTGAATTTCAGCCGTTTAAGAATAAACTGTAAGTATTCTAAAAACTACCTTTAAAACAAATACATACAGTTGTATGTATGAGTATCAACGGTTAATATAATAGAATCAACGGCTGTGAAACACCTGAATCGACTGATGTGATATTTCAACGGATAAAGTAAACTGTCATCCGTTGAAGAGCACTTCAGTTTTATCCGTTGACGGATAAAAATTTCCATAAATGTATATGTCTTTCAACGGATAATGAACATCCGTTGACAGAACAATTTTGACTTTCAACGGATAGGGAATATCCGTTGATGGAATAATCTGTGTTAAAAATCAAATTTGTTCTAGCAGCTAATACATTTCAGGCTTCAAATCAAATTGCAATAAGGACATGAATTTTAAGAGTAATTAAGCATACCTAGCTCACTTACCAATCTTGTGAATGTTGATTCATCAAGTGGCTTGGTAAATATGTCTGCAATTTGTTGTTCACTTGGAACAAAATGAAGTTCCACTGTACCTTTCATCACATGTTCCCTAATGAAGTGGTACTTGATATCAATGTGCTTGGTTCTTGAGTGCTGCACTGGATTTTCAGTAATGGCAATGGCACTTGTGTTGTCACAAAATATTGGAATTTTGTCAACAGTCATACCATAGTCAAATAACTGGTTCCTCATCCATAGTATTTGTGCACAGCAACTACCAGCTGCAATGTACTCAGCTTCAGCTGTTGATGTGGAAACAGAATTCTGCTTCTTGCTGAACCATGATACAAGCTTGTTCCCTAGAAATTGACAGGTGCCTGTTGTGCTTTTTCTGTCTATTTTGCAACCTGCATAATCTGCATCTGAGTAGCCAATTAGATCAAAACCAGACTCTCTAGGGTACCAAATTCCTAGATTTGAAGTCCCCTTGAGATATCTGAAAATTCTTTTAATAGCCACTAAGTGAGATTCTTTAGGGTCAGCTTGAAATCTAGCACAGAGACATGTAGAAAACATTATATCAGGTCTACTAGCAGTTAAATATAAAAGTGAGCCAATCATGCCTCTATAACTTGTAATATCCACAGACTTTTCAGCCTTGTTTAATTCAAGCTTAGTGGCACTGGCCATGGGAGTTTTTGCAGGTGAACAATCCATTAAGTCAAACTTCTTTAAAAGATCATAAATATATTTAGTTTGACTAATGAAAATTCCACCACTAACTTGTTTAACTTGTAACCCAAGAAAGTAAGTTAGCTCTCCCATCATGGTCATTTCATATTTACTTTGCATTAATTTAGCAAACTTTTTACAAAGCTTATCATCTGTAGATCCAAATATAATATCATCTACATAAATTTGTACAAGTATCTTAGAGCCATTAACATTTCTAAAGAAGAGAGTTTTGTCAACAGTACCTCTTATGAAATGATTATCTAGAAGGAACTTTGACAAAGTCTCATACCAGGCTCTAGGTGCTTGCTTTAGTCCATAGAGTGCTTTCAACAGATAATACATATGGTCTGGAAAATTTTGATCTTCAAAACCTGGAGGTTGGCTTACATAAACTTCTTCCTCCAATTCCCCATTTAGAAATGCACTCTTGACATCCATCTGATAGACTTTGAAATTGGCATTAGCTGCATAGGCTAGAAAGATTCTGATGGCTTCAAGTCTTGCAACTGGAGCAAATGTTTCATCAAAATCTATTCCCTCTTGTTGAGAATAGCCTTTAGCAACCAATCTGGCTTTATTCCTTATGACAATGCCATTTTCATCCATCTTGTTTCTGAATACCCATTTTGTGTCAATGGAACTCTTGTTCTTTGGCTTGGGTACCAGCTTCCAAACTTTGTTTCTCTCAAATTGGTTCAGCTCTTCCTGCATAGCTAATATCCAATCTGGATCCATTAAGGCTTCTTCCACTTTCTTATGTTCCTCCTGAGATAGAAAACTACTATACAGACATTCATTTTGAGTAGCTCTTCTTGTTTGCACTTTAGATGATGCATCACCAATGATCAGTTCAAAGGGATGATTCTTGGTCCATTTCCTTTGAGGTGGAAGATGTGCTCTAGATGAGGTGGCCTCAGTATTGTCATGATGTGAGACAGAGTGTTGATCAGTTGAAACTCCCCCTGAGTTGTTGGTCCTTTGCAGGGAACTTGGAGTTCTATCAACTGATGATGTAAATCGATTATCCGTTGATGAACTATGATCAACGGATGCTTCATTATGTACTTCAACGGATGATGCACTATGTCTTTCAACGGATACTGCATTGCCTCTTTCAACGGATGCAGAATTCTGTGCATTATCCAAGGGCATATCTTGAATCCCTTTTGAAGTGTCATTTCCATCAACCTCCTCTTCACTATCATCACAATATATCTCAATGTTGTCAAATTTGATTCTTTCATGGTGTCCCTCATCTGTTAGTCCATCAATCTTTTTATCATCAAACACAACATGCACAGATTCCATAACAATGTTGGTTCTTAGATTGTAGACCCTATAAGATTTTCCAGCTGAGTAACCAACAAATATCCCTTCATCAGCCTTTGCATCAAACTTCCCTTTATGGTCAGATTGATTTCTCAGTATAAAGCATTTACATCCAAAGACATGAAGAAAGTTTAGAGTTGGTTTTCTTCTCTTGAACAACTGATAAGGAGTCATGCCTTTAGCTTGATTGATCAAAGAAATATTCTGAGTGTAGCAGGCACAATTAACAGCTTCAGCACAGAAATATGTTGGTAACTTTGATTCTTCAAGCATTGTTCTGGCAGCCTCAATTAAAGATCTGTTCTTTCTTTCAACTACCCCATTTTGCTGAGGTGTTCTTGGAGCTGAGAACTCATGCATGATTCCATTTTCTTCACAGAACAACCTTATTGTCAAATTCTTGAACTCAGTTCCATTGTCACTCCTGATATTCCTAACTTTCAAGTCAGGATGATTATTGACTTGCCTGATGTGATTGATAATGATTTCACTTGCTTCATCCTTTGATCCAAGAAAATAGACCCATGAAAACTTTGAGAAATCATCTACAATCACCAAGCAATATCTTTTTCTTGCAATTGACAATACATTGACTGGTCCAAATAAATCCATATGTAGCAGCTGTAATGGTTCATCAATTGTTGTTTCAAGCTTCTTTTCGAATGATGTTTTCCTTTGTTTGCCTTTCTGACAAGCATCACACAAACCATCCCTTGAGAATTCAACAAGAGGAATTCCTCTAACTAAGTCCTTTTTGACTAGATCATTCATTGTCTTGAAATTCAAATGGGATAGCTTCTTGTGCCATAGCCAACTTTCAACTGAACTTGCTTTGCTGAAGAGACAAGTAATAGATTCTGCATCTGTAGAGTTGAAGTCAGCTAAGTACACATTTCCTTTTCTAACTCCAGTTAGAACCACTTTGTTGTCTTTCTTACTGGTGACAACACAGGCTTCTGAATTGAAGGAAATTATATTCCCTCTATCACATAGTTGACTGATGCTCAATAAGTTGTGCTTGAGACCATCAACTAATGCAACTTCATCAATTATGACATTCCTTGTTGAAATCAAGCCATATCCCATAGTAAACCCTTTGCTGTCATCTCCAAAGGTTATGCTAGGGCTAGCTCTCTTCTTAAACTCTGAGCAGGGAGAAATCTCCTGTCATGTGTCTTGAACAGCCACTGTCCAAGTACCATAGATTTCTTCTTTTTCCCTGCACACCATAAAATCAATCAAGTTGATTTTGGTACCCAAGTTTCCTTGGGTCCATTCTTGTTAGCCTTTCTCCTAGACTTCATTCCTCCTGCATCTTTAGACTTAGGTAACTTTGAGTCAACCTTGATCTTAGATGTAGTTGGTTGAGGTGTAGGGTTAGTCACAGAATCATTTAGCACATTTGGAATTTGATAAGGCATGGATTGTGCAAGCAGGTTATTCCATATTGGCATATTGTATGGCATTTGAGGCATACTAAATGCAGCAAGATAAGGATTGTTAAAATATGGCATGTTTGCAAAATGTGCATAAGGATTCTGTTGAGACATAACAGGCATAGCATGCAGAGGTGATACAGACATATTAGGCATGGAAGAGGGTACAGGAATGGGAGTTTTCTTAATAGATTTGCAATTAGCAGATAGATGATTAACACTACTACAATGCACACAGCTTTTTCTAGGAGCATACTTATCAGGTGTGTAATTGTTATGTTTGTTAACCCCTACCTTCCCATTTCTATTAGATTTCCTTTTAGTTTCCTTTTTATCCTCAACCACTTTGAGCCTATTCTTTAACTGTTCTAAGGTCATGTGTCCTATATTCACCTTACTGAAATCTTTGGATGTGCTTGCTTCTTCTTTGACAAAGTTCTTGGAAGTTGAACCAAACTTTTTGTTGAGTTTCTTTAGATTTTCACTTTTAGAAACATCTGCCTGTTTTAATTGCGGAACCTTCAACGGATGCTCCTTTTCTTCCTTCAACGGATAACTTTCATCATCTGTTGATTCCACATCCGTTGACAGCCCATCAATTAATTCCATTTTCTTTTTGTTTTTATCCCAGGCAATCTCACAGAATGATTCAATTCCTTGGACCTTGGCAATTTGAGCACTAACATCCCTAGATGTCTTCCAGGCTTTAATCACCTCTTGCTCTCTCTCTAATTGATTAGAAAGTATTTCTACTTTCTTAACAGATTCAGCTAGTTCATTTTCAACAGATATACAATATAGCTTAGTTTTCTCTAGGTCAATCAACTTATCTTCTAACACAGCATTTCTATCACTTAAAAACAAATTGTTCTCCTTAATCCTACTATTTTCTTTAGCAAGAAATTTAAGAGACACACACAAATGATATAGTTCAGTAGACATGTCATTAAAAGCATCATTGCACTCTTCTTTAGTAAGCTCTGTTAAATCAGTAGTGATTACCTGGTTGCTTGATGAACTAACTTCATTTTCCTCAAAATCAGCCATGAGAGCCAAGTTGACATATTCCACATCTTCATCCTCTTCTTCTCCATCAGCTGCCCAGTCTTTTTCTTGAGTAATGAAAGCCCTCTCCTTTTGCTTGAGCAGATCAAAATATTTCTTTTTGTAATCTACTTGGTCAAATTTCTTCTTTTCAGAAGTTGGCTTTCTGCACTCACTTGCAAAGTGTCCACTTATACCACAATTGAAACACTTGAACTTGGATTTGTCCACCATGTTCTTATGAGGTTTAGTGGCTCTAGTGTTTTTCCTAAATTTCATATTTGCAAATCTTCTGGACAGAAATGCAAGATGCTCATCAATACCATCAGAGTCATCTTGGCTGGAGTTATCTTCATTCTCAGCAACTTGCTCCTTACCCTTGCTTGATTCTGATTTGCTTGTGCCATCTTTGGAGTTTAATGTAGATCTCACAGTTTCTTATCTGCATTCTTTCTCATTTTCAGCTACCAAGGCAACTGAACCTCCTTTCTTTCTTCCCTTCTCCAATACCTCATCCTGTTCCAGCTCTAGTTCATAAGTCTTCAAGATTCCATATAATCTTTCAAGAGTGAAGTCCTTATAATCTTGAGAGTTTCTCAAGGAGACAGTCATGGGTTTCCATTCCTTTGGCAAGGATCTTAAAAATTTAAGATTTGAATCCTTCACCTGGTACACTCTACCATACAGCTTCAATCCATTCAACAGCTTTTGGAATCTATTGAATGTGTCATTTAAAGATTCATTTTCTTCAAAATGAAAATACTCATACTGTTGAATGAGAAGCTGCATTTTGTTTTCTTTTACTTGTTCTGTACCTTCACACAGTAGCTGAACTGTGTCCCAAACCTCTTTGGTAGTTGTGCAATTTATCACATTATCAAACATATCCTTGTCAAGACCATTAAACAAAATGTTCATAGCCTTCTTATCCTTGTGGACTTCTTCTGTATCTTACATTGTCCATTCTGCTCTAGGTTTTGGAATGGATTGACCAACAGCAATTGTGGCTGTAGCAACTGTGGCTACTTTGTGGGGAATGTGAGGACCATTCTCAATGCAGTTTACATAACCTTCATCTTGGGAGAGTAGATGAATGTGCATTTTCACCTTCCAATGGTGATAACTGTCTTTGTCAAGAACTGGGATTTTTACTCCAATATCCTTCTCACTCATCTTTGTTAGTTTCCAAGATCTTTAAACTCTTTGTGTGTCAAGAGCTTGCTCTGATACCAATTGTTATTCCTAATGAACTAACAATGAGATTTACAGAAGGGGGGTGGAATGTAAATCTCAAAACTTTTTCAAGTTTTGAGCAGTTTCAAAGGCTATGTGTTTAAGATAAACAAGTGTATGAATTGCTTTAAGCTAATACAGACAGATATATATTCAAACACTAATGTAAAGAATACAACAGACCTTAAAAACTTTTCTGGTGGATTGTTGTTCCACCAGAGATGGTATTTCAGAAAATCTGTGATTCAAGAAGTTGATCACAGCTACGTCCTAGTACAAACTAGATAATTTTTCTCTCAAGATTTTTCTAAACAGCTCTGGAAAAATTCTTTTCTAATTACTAGCTGCTACTTGGTTTATATATCACCAAGTTTACAAGTGAAGACAAAGATAAAAAGTACAATAATAAAATAAGTTATCCACTTGTTTCTACTCCATTTTACTCCAGTGCATTGTTGACTATTGCCTCTTTATGCTAGAGTAGAACGGCTGCTTTTTCTGATGTTCCTGAATTAGGCTACCACATCTCAGTTGTCTCTGTCAACCCATGTGCCTCTGTTTATAGGTACAACTACCACTTGTCAACTGCTATTTAACAGAACATCCGTTGAAGCCTTCATCCGTTGATGGCTTTATCCGTTGATGTGTTAGCAGTTAAAGCTCTATCCGTTGATGCACTCATCCGTTGAAGGATGTTATCCGTTGAAGCTTTAGAGACATCCGTTGAAGCTTTGTTTCTCATCTGTTGAAGGTCTTTAAGTTATCCATTGACACCATTTCATTTATACAAGATTACAAGGTATGAAATATTTACAATTGGCCTTCCTATCTGCATATCCTCTAGTAGTCAACATGACTTATAATTTCCCTCAACATTTAATAATTATATCTCAAATTCAGAGACTGAAATGTGCTACAACACTAGACTTATTTCTAAGTAAAGCTACACCATCAACGGATAGCCAAAATGGTCTTATCCGTTGAGGCTACAAACACTAGATTTCTACTTAAGTGTTTTGTTAAACATATCATCAAACTAATGCACATATATTCCTAACAAGTTTCTTTATATTGAATGGCATTTAATTCAATTATAGTTAGAATAGATATCTTCGATTTAGATGCAGATGATTCTCCTTGCTCTAGAGCCATGAGAGCATAATTTCCATATTCTTCACATCCTCATCATCTGTATCATAAAAACTTTTTTCTTCTGCAATGTAATGTTTTCATTGTTACTTTCTCCAGAGTGGTTCATACTTTACTTATAATTCCAAATAAGCCTTGTCTTTCTTTATTTTTTTTGGCTTTCTACACTCAGTGGCAAAGTGACCTAGTTCATTACAGTTATAGCTCCTTATTTTTGATCTGTCAACAGAACCTGACTTGTAGCCACTTTTTTGAGCTGAATTGAACTGAGTTTTTTCTTTTCAATTATTGTTGTTGGATGTCTGATCCTTGTTCTTGAAGTACTTTGGCTTCTTAACCCTGATGTTAGAGAATTTCTTTGCAAGATAATCCATTGACTAGTCCATCTCATCCAGTTCATCAAGGGTGTAGAATTCATCATCTTCCAGCTCTAAAATGACTTGCTTTTGTGGCTCCTTATTTTTCTGCTCAACGGCTTGAACAACTGGAGTCTGAGCTTCTAGTTCATCTTCAGATATTTAATTGTCATTTTCTACCAAGGCACTTGATCCTTCAATAACATGCCCTTGACTAGCTTTCAATGACTTCCTCTATAATATTTTTAGCTCATAGGTCTTCAAAATACCATACAAGACATCCAATGTTATTATGTTTAAATCACTTCCTTCCATGATAGCAGATATCTTTTTCTCTAGATGATCAGGAAGGGTGAGCAAAAATTTAAGGCTAGCCTCTTCAACTTCATAATACTTGTCATGCAGCTGCAAATCATTTATCAATTTCTTGAATCTTTCAAAAACTTCAGTTATGCCTTCCTTTGGTTTTGCCATAAAACCTTCATATTGTGACACCAAGATCCTTCATTGATTAGATCTAATCTCTTATGTTCCCTCACACAGTATTTCTATTTCCTCCCTGATCTGTTTAGTTGGCTCACAATTAATAATGTTATTATACATCACATTATCAAGAGACTCAATCAATATGAGTTGTAAGCTTAAACCTTTTTCTTTTTCAAGCTCGTGTAGGTTGAGGGATCTTTAGGTACAAAATGAGCAGGTATAACCATGTCTCCATCTGTAGATTCATGAACCATTTCCATAGGAATGAGGGATCCATTCTTGAGAATATGAATGTACATAAGGTTGGTCATCCTTATAAACAGCGTCATTTTCTTCTTCCATAATATGTGTAGTTGATCTTGTCATAGACATGTATCTTGATACTGCTTAATTTCTGAGCACTCATTCTTCCAAGATCTTTATGTGTTTACTTTCATATTTTCTCTGATACCACTTATTAGATATTGGGTGCAGTGAAATATAACACAGAGGGGGAGTGAATATGTATCTTTGGATTTTAATCAACTTTGATGGTGTTAGGCTTAATTTGAAGAAAACAATTATGAACTTGTAGAAATAAATTATTTGACAATAATCACACAAAACAAGATATCAAAAACTCACTTGATTGTATTAATCAAATTTGTTTTGCTACAAATCTGTATTCTTAAAATAATGAACTCAGCTACAAATCTTGAGAGAGAATACAAGATTTTTCTAGATCTGTTTTCTTACTTCTAAATTAAGGATCCGTGCATGCTTTATAGACCAATAACACGGGATTACAAAACTTGCACTAAAATGTACTAAATAGTTTCTAAAGTTATCTTATCTATTTCCTTTTCTGGTGTTAGAAAATATGTGCAGAATCTTGTAGGTCTGTGACCATCCTTTGTCCAGTGAATCTTGGCCCTTGATCTTGTATTATTCAAGCTGCTTTTGTAGTCTACATTAGGATTTTTGACTTGTCGATATCTCTAGATCTGTACATAAAGAAGTGGTTTGTCGATATCTCCAGTTCTTTACATATATATTTTGACTTATTGATATCTGAGATCCTTACATGCAGGTTAACTTGTTGATATCTTATGGGACTTCTCTATAAGTTATTTTGGACTTCTCGACATAGTTCTCGATATCTCTTGATCTGTAACTTGTCGATATCTTACTAAGAATATTTTTCTAGAAAAGTATTATTCAAATCTAAGCTGATACACTTCTCTTTGAGGCATGATCAGGAATTGATCTTCTTCCAAAGTTTATTCCTTAGCTTAAAGGTTGTTCACAGAAAAATCCCCCAGTCTAATCTAGTAAACTTTTTTACAGACTCAAGAAATACAAATATAGATTATCATACAATTTTAACCTTTAGGTTCATCAATATGACTTAGTCTTGTTATGTACAAACATGTCTTGCACAACAGCATATACTATAATTTTATAAGAAGTATTGTGAAAGAAAAAATAAATTAAATTTAAAAAAGAACCCATTTATAAGTGAAATTGAGCATGTGCATTGGAGGGAAGTGGTCACTTCTTTTACGAGCCTAGTTTTTTATTACGTGGCACGAAGTGGGATCCGGAAAATTTGTAAGTGGGCATGCATCATTGGAGGCGCTCCAACGCCACTGATTCAGTTGCCGCATCAACATGTAGATGTTTGTACTTTTTTTACAGGGAGGTCAGTGCTTCAACTATTTCTTTTATATTATTATTGGAGATGGTTTAGGATAAATAGTTGTTATCGAAAATCTTATATACAATCGTTATATACAATTGTTATCAGATGGGATTAACTGAGATTCAACGTGGATGTGTATTTTTATTCAGCATGGTGCCTATAGTGTGCGTGCCCGTTTGCTGTAGTGGGACACTCTAAATGACATGGGCAAGTCAAAATATCAAAATTTAGCGTTGAATAATTTTGAAAAAAATGGTCGTGATCTCCGCAGTCGTCAGCGCCCAAATACTTTTCTTTATAACTTTCATATTATTTAATCATACTTTACATGTTTTCTTCCATATCTTTTCTTGATTTTGCAATTGTAGTATTTTAAATTTAGTAAATTAAACTAAATTGATTTATAAAATATTATTTAACTGTAAATATTATTATATTTTTTGATATTTATTTAAATTAATTATAAAGATATTATAATAATATACCTATAAGCATTTATTCTAATTTTATAAGAAGTATTGTTAAATAAAAAATTATTTAAATTTAAAAGGGACCTATTTGTAAGTGGAATTGGGCTTGTGCATTGAATGGAAGTGGTTACTTCTTTAGGAGCCCAGTTTTTTAGGCACGCAATAGTAGAGGTGCTCTGACGCCACTGACTCTGTTGCTGCAGTAACATGCATCTTTGTACTTAATTTCATAGGGAGGTCAGTACTTAGGCCAAATAAATTTTATCGAAAATTTATATATAATCGTTATATACAATTGTTGTCAGATGGGATTAACTGAGATTCGGTGTAGATTTATATTTTTGTTCAGTGTGGTGTCTATAGAAACTATTATATTAGATTAATATAAAGGCTTATGTTAGCTTCTAGTTTTTATTTTTACTAACTTTACAACCCGTGCGATGCACGGGCATTCATTAATATTTTTATATTATTTAAAATTATAATAAAAAAATTAATCATTACCTTATTAGTATATTTATAAATAAAAATATAAATATTTATTGTTGGTGAGATTTGAACCTGAATCTTGGGTAGTGTATAAATAATAATATAAATATTTGCTGTTGGTGGGGTTCGAACCTGAAAGTTTTAATAGTGTATAAATAATAATATAAATTATTGTTGTTGACGGGGTTCGAACCTGTGAGCTTGAGTAATGTATATTCTTTTAGTATTTGTATCTAACAGTCATGATCACTTGATTAAAAAATTTAACGGTTATAAATGAGGATAACCAAAATATATCAAATTATACCCCATTTCGGTTATTATAGTATAGTATAGATTCATAATTTTTTAATATGCATCCGTTTCTCGAAATTGCAACATATGGGAATTGTATTAAAAAATTCAAAACAGAAAGGATAAATATGTATTTAAAAGAATGATTTTTCTCCGATACACATATAGCTACGTAATAAATAATTATGTGACAAATTTTAATTGATATATAATTTATAAATGTTGATATATCCATGCCCAATTCCACCAATAAAGAAAATAAGAAAAATAATAAATAAATAAGAGTTAGTACTTAGTGGCCCCTAGATCTTATTACCATTCACAATATTTGTCATAAAATTATACTAGTATCTAAAACATAAATACGAGTTAGTGTTTAGTGGACCCCTAGATATTATTACCATTCACAATATTTGTCTTAAAATGGTATAGTAGATAGTAGTGGAATTTAATAACAACTGAAATAAAGGGCAACAAATCTAGGGGATACATCGAGGATAAAAGGGCAACAAATCTAGCGGATATATCGAGGAGAAATTTCCTTTGGAACAGAGGGGACCGAATAGAGACTGTGACAACACTGACTATAACACCCTCCAAATCCGGGGTATAGATTTGGGGCATTATTAACAACAATTACCAACTATACCTGCAAAAGCGGAATATAAATATAATAATTACCCCGAACTATCACTACTCAGGATTTTTTAAGGTTTGAGTTTGGAAACAAGAATCATGCACTACACTTTATTACAAACCCAACTAAATAAAACCTGTCTCAAGAACTCTCTTTATTACAAAACTTTATTCTATCTACAGTTTCACTACGCAATCTTTTATTCAAACTACACAAGACTTTTATTCAACCCAACATTACTACTTATCCTGCTACACCTGATCTGGCAATTCAAAACTCTCTTCGAGAATAGGAAGGAACACTCTTGGTATAAGAGGGTCCCGCTGCTTGACTCGCTTCTTGACTATGCGGGTCCTGATGGGTTTCATTCTCTACCTTAACTGTAAAACAATAGGAGTGACAATAAAAGAAATGAGCCAAAATTGCTCAACAAGCCTGCAACAATATATATATATATTATAAAGAGAGAGAAATAAATGAACCAATAAGCTGCTGGTTTGAACAACCATCTGTATCTGTATATGATAATAATTTGCCAATGATGGCGAGTGCCAAATGAACAAGACTGGAAACAAGAACCAACATATGCACTATAATCTGTTGATCAGTCAGAATATAGTGCGGATCTATACCCAACTGCATAGACCCAACCAACATAAGGAGTACTCAGGCAACTATGGCCTATTAATTAATGGTCTGGGAAAAACCCAGCCTTTATAGTAACCATCCAGTCCAAGGCTGAGCATCCGGAACAATCGGTATGCTATTGATATATCCCAACACCAGGATATACCAGAATATATGTAGGGTAAAAGAATTGAAATATGAACAGGGAATTCAATAAATTGGGTAAATCAAGAATTGAAATGAAACTGGAACAAGTAATAATAAATGGATAACAGTGTATATGAACAATGATTATCAAAGAGAATTGATATGATAGAAAAGAAATATAAATCACTATTCTGAATTTAGAATAGGGGAAAAACTTGCCTTGCGCGTACTTAACCTGGTTTAACTCACTACCTTCTGACCCTAGCTTGCTCTGCCTTGCTAACACTGAACAAATCATGGAAAGATAGGTGTTTAGATAATTTACTACATACGTGTATCTTGAATTGATATCACGCAACCTTATCAGTCTACCCATGCGTTTCTATCTGACTCGCATATATATATACATACATTTATACAGCACATCTATTCACATAATCACATAAAGCACGTAGTACGTAAAGCACATAATTAATTTCTAGATTTATAATTATTTTTAGAATCAATTCTGGGCTTATACCTGCATTACTAGTCGTATCTGATTTTATTATAATTTTTTCGGGATTTATTCGGCTCAATTATATCCCTACTAGGACCTACGAACTATCAATTATCACCAAACCACTCTTTTTCAGAAGAAATTATAACTTACAACTATTTTTATTGGATTCGTCTCATTTTTCTGAGTCTAGAGGTCTTCGTTTTGCTCAAATCGGACTAACTGTTTAATTATTATGAATTAAACAAGATTTAATTAATTAATAACTAATTATAAATAATTAATTATAATTAAATAATCCTTAATTATATTTTTAGATAATTATTTAATAATTATTGCATTTTAAAATAATTAATCCCTAATTATTAGGATTAATTACAATTTACTACACTAATTTACTAATTATTAACGCTTACCCGATCAGATCGATTATTTACAAATAATCAATCGATACAATTAACTGATACATTATTTATCGAATAACTACAAATTACTCGAATTATAAATCACTTAACGATTAATCATTCGTATAACTACGAGCTACTCGCAATTCTCGAATAACTATCGAATCGCTATTATTACTATACCTATATGATTAATTAATCACTTGATTATCTATATTTAATTATTAGATACGAATAATTATTACGATATTCTTCGAACAATTATCGGTCGAATAATAATTCTAATTATCGAATTACTATTCGCATTATTAACTAATTATTAGATTATTAATCATATCACTTAATTATTTCTAATTCTTATTTATTAATTAATTACCTAATTATTAATTAATTACCCAATTATTAATTAATTAGATAACTAATAAATAATTAGATAAATAATTAAATAATTAAATTAATAACTAATTACGAATTTCTAAACTAATAAAATAATTTAGAAATTATTAATAATAATTTTTAGAATTTAAATCTAATTTTTATTATATTTTTAGAATTAATAAAAACTGATTTTAATTACTAAAATATAAATAAATAATTAATTTAATCAGAAACACAAACACATGAACAGGATTTAGGGTTTTAGGATTGAACCCGGGTCGAACCCGGGTCGAAACCGGGTTGCAACCGGGTCGAACCCGGGTCGCTCAAGAACACAGCCGCCTGGACTGAAACCCGACACCGGCGGGGAAATCTCCGGCGAGCTTCGATTCGACGATGAACCACAACGACACCTCGATTCCTCACCGTTTCTTCACGTTCCTGTTCCACAGCAACCCGAACACGACCTTTCTCGTCCTTCCTCATCGAACACGACGCCGGAAAGTTCGAGAACGCCGCCGCGACGGCGGTTCTCCAGCGAACCTAAATCCTAAACGAAATCCGATGAAACCGGTGCCAAACAGTCAGAAATTCGACGATCTAATCGTTCCCAACAACAACAACATCAAACAATCAGTCAAACTAAAAACCCGAATTCATGAATTAACCCGAAAATTATGAATTAAAAATCGACTAATTAATCAACAAAAACGATTACATAATCAGATAGAGAATCGAAAGAGCTTCACAACGGATACTTACATGTTCGATTTGATGAACAGAAACACCTTCAATTTGTGCTTTGATCCTCCTGCTGTTCTTCACCAAACCCTAACCCTAATCCCCTTTTCTGAATTTTCTGAATTATTTTCTGATTTTTTTATAATTAATTAATAGATAATTACTGAAAAATCAGATATTTATACTATGTAAAATAATACCCCTAAATAAAATTAAGGGTCTAATTACACTCCTATTAAAAATATTTGGCCCCAATTTTTATAATTTTTGGGTATTAATATTGAATTTTTAAATATCCAATAAATGCAAAATAAATACTAAAATTCCCAAAAATTGTGAAAAATACAAAAATACAAAGAAAAATGATATATAATAATTTCATAATCATATAAAAATAAAAATGTGATTTTTGTGGGGTTTTTGGTACCCGAAGGGGTCCGGAAAAGTCGTTTTTCGCGAAAAAGGTCAATTTGTAAAACGTCTAGGGGTTTAGAATAGCGATATGGTATAGGGCATTTTTGGCAAAATAGGGCCAATGATTTTGTTTGAAATACGGGCTTTTAAAACATAGTTTTGAGCTGTACAGGTTTTAATATAATATATATAACTGACGATAAAACGTTCAATAAATATCCAAAACACGTTTGGATCAAAACAACCAACACATAACACATAGCAGTCAGGGTTCAATGACTTAACACATTTAATCACATAATAATACACATAATTTATTATTATTATAATATAATACAAGCGTAATTCCTCGGTCGTTACATTCTCCCCCCCTTAACAAGATTCTGTCCTCAGAATCTAATTATGCAAATAACTGAGGATACTTTTCTAGCATTTCACTTTCAAGCTCCCAGGTTGATTCTTCAACCACTGGGTTTCTCCATAAAACTCTCACTAATGATACAGACTTATTTCTTAATACCCTCTCTTGCCTATCGAGAATTCTTATTGGCAGTTCTACATAGGACAAATCTGCCTGAAGTTCTACTGGTTCATACTCTATTACATGCTTTGTATCGGGATTATACCTCTTAAGCATAGATACATGAAATACGTTGTGAATGTGCTGCATATGGGGTGGTAGAGCTAACTCGTACGCAACCTTCCCAATTTTCTTCAAAATCTCAAATGGTCCAACGTATCGTGGCTTCAATTTCCCTTTATTGCCAAATCTGGTCAATCCTTTCCATGGCGATATTTTGAGCAATACGTGTTCTCCTTCCTGATAGTCCATATCCTTCCTGGCTTGGTTTGCATATCTGCTTTGTCTGTTTTGTGCTGCCTCGATTTGTTTTTGAATAAGATTAATCTTTTTTTTTGTCTGCTGAATTAATTCTGGACCCAAAATCTTGCGTTCTCCAACTTCATCCCAATGCACGGGTGATCTGCATTTCCTCCCATATAATGCTTCATACGGTGGCATTCCAATACTGGCGTGATAGCTATTATTATAAGAAAATTCCACTAGGGGTAAATGTTCATCCCAACTGCCTTCAAAATCGATCGCACAAACTCGTAGCATGTCTTCAATCATTTGAATTGTCCTTTCACTTTGGCCATCAGTTTGCGGATGATAAGCTGTACTCATATTCAACTTCGTTCCTAGACATTCTTGGAATTGTCTCCAAAATCTTGAATTGAAACGAGGATCTCGATCCGATACAATTGATACTGGTACTCCATGACGCATCACAATTTCTTTGAGATACATGTGCACTAATTTGTCGAGCGAAAATCTTTCATTAATTGGTAGAAAATGTGCCGACTTCGTAAGTCTGTCAATGATTACCCATATCGCATCATGATTTGCCCTAGTCCTCGGTAGTCCTACCACAAAATCCATCGCTAGATGTTCCCATTTCCATTCTGGAATGTCTAATGGTTGCAATAACCCACTCGAACGTTGGTGTTCTGCTTTAACTCGCTGGCATGTGTAGCATTTACTCACCCATTCTGCTATCTCCTTCTTCATATTCGGCCACCAAAAGTTTTCCTTCAAATCGCGATACATTTTCGTGCTTCCTGGATGAATGGAATACTTCGAATTGTGCGCATCTCGCATAATTTCTTCTTTTAATTCTGCCACGTTAGGGATCCAGATTCTTGACGCAAAACGTAAAATTCCTTCATTATCTTTCTGAGTTGTAATCTCTTCTCCTGTTAAGTTGTCGTCTTGACTCATCACTTCTTCTTAACAACGGCAAATCTTTTCCAGCAATTCTGGTTGGAAAGTCATAGCGTAGATAGTTTATGCAGATTCATTGGGAATACGAATTTCGATTTCTAATTTGTCGAATTCCTTGGCCAATTCTTCGCATGAAGTTAACCGATTCAATCTTTCTTTTCTGCTTAGCGCATCTGCTACAATATTTGCTTTTCCTGGATGATAACTGATTGTAACATCGTAATCTTTAATCAATTCCAGCCATCGACGTTGTCGCATGTTTAGTTCCTTTTGCGTGAAGATATACTTCAGACTTTTATGATCCGTGTAGATTTCACATTTTTCACTGTACAGATAATGTCTCCAAAGCTTCAATGCAAATACAATTGCTGCCAATTCCAGATCATGCGTAGGATATTTCTGCTCATGAGGTTTAAGTTGTCTCGACGTATATGCAATGACGTTACCATGTTGCATCAACACACATCCTAAACCACGATATGAAGCGTCACTGTAAATAACAAAATTTCCTTGCTCGTCTGGCAGTACTAATACTGGTGCCGTCACCAACCGATTCTTCAATTCTTGAAAACTTTCTTCACACTTACTATTCCATTCGAACTTTTCACTTTGTCGAGTTAACTTGGTCAGCGGTGTTGCTATTTTCGCAAAATCTTTAACAAATCTTCGATAATATCCTGCCAAACCTAAGAAACTTCGAACCTCTGTCGGCGTCTTTGGTCTTTCCCAATTCAACACAGCTTCAATCTTTGTTGGATCCACTTGAATGCCTTCTCTGCTGATGATGTGCCCTAGAAACTGCACTTCTTTCAACCAAAATTCGCATTTGGAAAATTTTGCATAAAGCTGCTCCTTCCGTAATATCTCCAATGTCGTTCTTAAATGCGCTGCATGCTCTTCTTCCGTCTTTGAATAGATCAAGATATCATCAATAAATATAATGATAAACTTATCCAAATACTTCTTGAATATTCGATTCATCAAATCCATAAACGCTGCAGGTGCATTCATCAATCCAAAAGCCATTACAAGAAATTCATAGTGTTCGTACCTTGTTCTAAACGCTGTCTTTGGAATATCTTCGGCCTTGATCTTTAACTGATGATAGCCTGATCGTAGGTCGATTTTCGAAAACCATGCTGCTCCTTTTAGTTGATCAAATAAATCATCAATGCGAGGTAAAGGATATTTATTCTTGATAGTTAACTTGTTCAGCTCACGATAATCAATACACAGTCACATACTACCATCCTTCTTTTTCATGAACAATACTGGCGCACCCCATGGGGATACACTTGGCCTTATAATTCCTTTGTCAAGAAGTTCTTGCAACTGCTTTGCTAATTTCCTCATTTCAACAGGTGCCATTCGATATGGAGTTTTCGAAATTGGTTCAGTCCCTGGCGTCAAGTCAATAGTGAACTCGATTTCTCGATCTGGTGGAAGTCCTGGTAATTCGTCCGGAAAAACATCAAGAAATTCACAAACTACAGGAATATCTTCAATCTTCAAATCTCCCTTATCAACATCCCGTACATAGGCTAAATAAGCTTGACATCCTTGACGTAGCAATCTTCTCGTCTGCATTATTGATAGGAATTTCTGCTTTTGTTTCTCACCTTTAAATATTACTGTTTCATTTTCTTCAGTTTGCAATTTCACTCTCTTATTCGCACAGTCAATTTGAGCATTATTACTAGACAGCCAATCCATTCCTAAAATAATATCAAACTCCCCTAACCTAAAAGGTATCAAATCAACTGAAAAATGACATCTCCCTATCTCAATATCACAGCTCGGACATACTCGATCTACTGCAACCTGATCATTATTCGCTAATTTTATGACTAACACTTCATCCAACCATTGAATCTCACAATCTATCTTAGAGATAAAAGCTTCAGAAATAAAAGATCTAGTAGCTCCTGAATCAATCAATACCAAAGCATTTACGGAATTTATAGGGAGTGTACCTGCAACCACATTCGGACTCTGTACCGCTTCCTTCATTGACATGTTGAAAGTCCTTGCTCTGGGCTGATTTTGCTGTGGTAGTGGAGGTGGAGGTAATGCTAAAATTCTTGGAATACTGGCAGCCATTGCAATTCCTCTGCAGTCTTTGGCGATATGTCCTTTTCTCCCACATTGGAAACTAGTAACTTCTGCCTTTCCTATTGGACATTCTCCAGAATAGTGTCCCCTTTGCTTGCACTTGAAACACGTAACATTTAGCTTGTTGCAAACTCCTGTATGCTTTCTACCACACGTTCTGCAATCAGGTATAAGTGGTCGGATAAGTCTCTGCTGATTTGGGGCTGGAAGTCGATTTCCCATCCTCTGATTGTTCTGCTCTGGCCTTTTGAAATTTACTTTTCCCCGAGCTTGAAATCCCGGCCTTTTGTTGAAACGATTCTGAAAATTCCCTGGTCCTTTCTCTTTCTGAGCTGCTTCGCTTTCTCCTTCAATAATCATAGCCTTTTGAACAACAGTCATATAAGTTGTCAATTCAAACACAGCTACCCTGCTACGAATCCATGGTTTCAGTCCTTGCTGAAATCTCTTGGCCCGCTTCTCGTCCGTATCCACCTGCTCTGGAACAAACCTTGCCAATTCAGTAAACTTGGTTTCATAATCCGCAACCGATAAGTTGTCTTGTTTCAGCTCCAGGAACTTGATCTCCATCTGGTTCTTCATAAAACGAGGAAAATATTTCTCCAAGAAAAGATCAGTGAATCTGTTCCAGGTCACCACACCTTCTTCCAAAGCTTTCTTTGATTCCCACCAGTAATTAGCTTCGCCTTTTAGAAAATAGCTAGCGAAATCTGTCTTCTGCTCTTCCTCAACCTTTACCAACGAAAAAGCCTTTTCCATCTCTTTCAGCCAAGCTCTCGCTTTTGTAGGATCTGTGGAACCCATAAATTCCGGTGGCTTCACCGACTGAAATTGCTTGAAAGTAGTCATAGGTGCTACTGGTGGTATTTGATGTCCTGGATGAGCGGCTTGCTGTAACATCTGTTGCTGGAACTGCTGTTGCTGCTGCTGCATTTGTTGTTGCATCATCAACATCTGCTGTTGCATGAGATTAAACATCTGATCCATCTGTTTATTATTGTTTTGGCCATCGGTGTTTCCATTCGATGAGTCGGGCTGCGCTTTTCTCTTAGGTGCCATTTTTCTGGTAAATAAATAATGGATCTTATTTAATAACAGTATATTAAACATATATTAAAACAGTCGATTTGAGAAAATAAAATAACTTATTAAATAACTGAATAGATAAAACAATATGATATGTTTTAAATTTAATTAATTTTTTTTTTCAACATGATCGTGAATAAAACTACATTTGTAAATATGCAATGGTACTGAAATAAATGTAAATGCTTAAATGATTGGGAATAAAATAAAGAAAACGTGCAAAAGATTATCTCATATATATATATATAGGTAGAACACCAGCTACAGGTGTCAATGCTTGATACAAAACCCTATGATATAACAGTCGTACTGCTACTACTATCAGTCAGAGTCAGTAGCTACACTCATACAATACTATACTGCCTCTATCTACAAAATATACATAATACAGCACTCATCGATCTGCTAATCTCAAAATCCTGGTGGTACATGGCTCAACTCCTCCTGCACTGCCTCTAGCACTGCCTCGGTAAGTCCCAATGCTCTGCGATATGCTGTCTCCGCACTAAGATCCTGCTGTCTCAAATCAGTAAGCTACTGCGAACTAACCCGGTGAATATGATGTAGTCTCTCTCTCAGTATATAATCCGGTCGTAATGCTCTGACAGGATCATCCGTCTGTGTCTCATACAACCCAAGGATCTCCCTACACTGGTTCTGCCATCTAATCCTCTCCTCCCTCTCTGCCTGAAAGCGCTGGTAAGTCACGGTATGATGCTCATGAAGATCAGTGCTGGAACCTCGAGAAGGTAATGGTCCATCTACCACGATCTCATCTATAAACTCCGGCTGAGGAAACTAATAAACTCCTGGAACAGGTACATAAATGGCTAATGGGGCAGGAAATAAGACAGGCTGCTCCATAGGCGCATACACGGGCGGCTCTGCCTCTGGCTCCATCGGTGGCATCTCTGGAATCTCGACTGGTGGCATAGGAATCTGAGGCTCTACATCCTCCCACTGCGGAAGATCAACCATATCAGGAATATCAAACATCGGAAACTCTAATGGTGGAATATCTGGTATTTCTGGATCAACGTATGGAAAATAATCTGCAAAACCTGGTACCTCCGGGGGAAGTGGTATCTCTGGTGCTGGCTCAGGTGGCAATGGAGGTAAGATCTGCCCTGACACTGGGGCTACTACCTGTGCATCCACTGGATCTGTCTCGGTCCTCTCCATAGATGATGATAAAGAAGCCATCTAATATACATAAAAATAATAACACAAAACAATCAAATCACAATTCTATAACTCATAACTTCTAATCACATAGACAAACAGTCCTAACACTCTTACTCTCATCCTATCTTATTTTCCTATCTTATCTTAACCCTAACATTCTTGTTTTCCAAAGGTCAATCCTAAGCTCTGATGCCAACTATAACACCCTCCAAATCCGGGGTATAGATTTGGGGCATTATTAACAACAATTACCAACTATACCTGCACAAGCGGAATATAAATATAATAATTACCCCGAACTATCACTACTCAGGATCTTTTAAGGTTTGAATTTGGAAACAAGAATCATGCACTACACTTTATTACAAACCCAACTAAATAAAACCTGTCTCAAGAACTCTCTTTATTACAAAACTTTATTATATCTACAGTTTCACTACGCAATCTTTTATTCAAACTACACAAGACTTTTATTCAACCCAACATTACTACTTATCCTGCTACACCTGATCTGGCAATTCAAAACTCTCTTCGAGAATAGGAAGGAACACTCTTGGTATAAGAGGGTCCCGCTGCTTGACTCGCTTCTTGACTATGCGGGTCCTGATGGGTTTCATTCTCTACCTTAACTGTAAAACAATAGGAGTGACAATAAAAGAAATGAGCCAAAATTACTCAACAAGCCTGCAACAATATATATATATATATATATTATAAAGAGAGAGAAATAAATGAACCAATAAGCTGCTGGTTTGAACAACCATCTGTATCTGTATATGATAATAATTTGCCAATGATGGCGAGTGCCAAATGAACAAGACTGGAAACAAGAACCAACATATGCACTATAATCTGCTGATCAGTCAGAATATAGTGCAGATCTATACCCAACTGCATAGACCCAACCAACATAAGGAGTACTCAGGCAACTATGGCCTATTAATTAATGGTCTGGGAAAAACCCAGCCTTTATAGTAACCATCCAGTCCAAGGCTGAGCATCCGGAACAATCGGTATGCTATTGATATATCCCAACACCAGGATATACCAGAATATATGTAGGGTAAAAGAATTGAAATATGAACAGGGAATTCAATAAATTGGGTAAATCAAGAATTGAAATGAAACTGGAACAAGTAATAATAAATGGATAACAGTGTATATGAACAATGATTATCAAAGAGAATTGATATGATAAAAAAGAAATATAAATCACTATTCTAAATTTAGAATAGGGGAAAAACTTGCCTTGCGCGTACTTAACCTGGTTTAACTCACTGCCTTCTGACCCTAGCTTGCTCTGCCTTGCTAACACTGAACAAATTATGGAAAGATAGGTGTTTAGATAATTTACTACATACGTGTATCTTGAATTGATATCACGCAACCTTATCAGTCTACCCATGCATTTCTATCTGACTCGCATATATATATATACATACATTTATACAGCACATCTATTCACATAATCACATAAAGCACGTAGCACGTAAAGCACATAATTAATTTCTAGATTTATAATTATTTTTAGAATCAATTCTGGGCTTATACCTGCATTACTAGTCGTATCTGATTTTATTATAATTTTTTCGAGATTTATTCGGCTCAATTATATCCCTACTAGGACCTACGAACTATCAATTATCACCAAACCACTCTTTTTCAGAAGAAATTATAACTTACAACCATTTTTATTGGATTCGTCTCATTTTTCTGAGTCTAGAGGTCTTCGTTTTGCTCAAATCGGACTAACGGTTTAATTATTATGAATTAAACAAGATTTAATTAATTAATAACTAATTATAAATAATTAATTATAATTAAATAATCCTTAATTATATTTTTAGATAATTATTTAATAATTATTGCATTTTAAAATAATTAATCCCTAATTATTAGGATTAATTACAATTTACTACACTAATTTACTAATTATTAACGCTTACCCGATCAGATCGATTATTTACAAATAATCAATCGATACAATTAACTGATACGTTATTTATCGAATAACTACAAATTACTCGAATTATAAATCACTTAACGATTAATCATTCGTATAACTACGAGCTACTCGCAATTCTCGAATAACTATCGAATCGCTATTATTACTATACCTATACGATTAATTAATCACTTGATTATCTATATTTAATTATTAGATACGAATAATTATTACGATATTCTTCGAACAATTATCGGTCGAATAATAATTCTAATTATCGAATTATTATTCGCATTATTAACTAATTATTAGATTATTAATCATATCACTTAATTATTTCTAATTCTTATTTATTAATTAATTACCTAATTATTAATTAATTACCCAATTATTAATTAATTAGATAACTAATAAATAATTAGATAAATAATTAAATAATTAAATTAATAACTAATTACGAATTTCTAAACTAATAAAATAATTTAGAAATTATTAATAATAATTTTTAGAATTTAAATCTAATTTTTATTATATTTTTAGAATTAATAAAAACTGATTTTAATTACTAAAATATAAATAAATAATTAATTTAATCAGAAACACAAACACATGAACAGGATTTAGGGTTTTAGGATTGAACCCGGGTCGAAACCGGGTTGCAACCGGGTCGAACCCGGGTCGCTCAAGAACACAGCCACCTGGACTGAAACCCGACACCGGCGGGGAAATCTCCGGCGAGCTTCGATTCGACGATGAACCACAACGACACCTCGATTCCTCACCGTTTCTTCACGTTCCTGTTCCACAGCAACCCGAACACGACCTTTCTCGTCCTTCCTCATCGAACACGACGCCGGAAAGTTCGAGAACGCCGCCGCGACGGCGGTTCTCCAGCGAACCTAAATCCTAAACGAAATCCGATGAAACCGGTGCCAAACAGTCAGAAATTCGACGATCTAATCGTTCCCAACAACAACAACATCAAACAATCAGTCAAACTAAAAACCCGAATTCATGAATTAACCCGAAAATTATGAATTAAAAATCGACTAATTAATCAACAAAAACGATTACATAATCAGATAGAGAATCGAAAGAGCTTCACAACGGATACTTACATGTTCGATTTGATGAACAGAAACACCTTCAATTTGTGCTTTGATCCTCCTGCTGTTCTTCACCAAACCCTAACCCTAATCCCCTTTTCTGAATTTTCTGAATTATTTTCTGATTTTTTTATAATTAATTAATAGATAATTACTGAAAAATCAGATATTTATACTATGTAAAATAATACCCCTAAATAAAATTAAGGGTCTAATTACACTCCTATTAAAAATATTTGGCCCCAATTTTTATAATTTTTGGGTATTAATATTGAATTTTTAAATATCCAATAAATGCAAAATAAATACTAAAATTCCCAAAAATTGTGAAAAATACAAAAATACAAAGAAAAATGATATATGATAATTTCATAATCATATAAAAATAAAAATGTGATTTTTGTGGGGTTTTTGGTACCCGAAGGGGTCCGGAAAAGTCGTTTTTTGCGAAAAAGGTCAATTTGTAAAACGTCTAGGGGTTTAGAATAGCGATACGGTATAGGGCATTTTTGGCAATATAGGGCCAATGATTTTGTTTGAAATACGAGCTTTTAAAACATAGTTTTGAGCTGTACAGGTTTTAATATAATATATATAACTGACGATAAAACGTTCAATAAATATCCAAAACACGTTTGGATCAAAACAACCAACACATAACACATAGCAGTCAGGGTTCAACGACTTAACACATTTAATCACATAATAATACACATAATTTATTATTATTATAATATAATACAAGCGTAATTTCTCGGTCGTTACACTGACTGAGTTGTTGCAGCTTAATAAGAAGTTGTATATTTAGACTTAAAAAATATTTTTAGATAATATTCCAATACCTTTCAAGTTTTAAATTTGCAATAGCTTGTTGAGATTTTGGTGATTTAACTTAGGGGTAAACATAATTAGGATGTAGTCTAATTGAAATATATACATTTGCTCCTCCCGCCGCCTTTGATACTATGTCAATGAACCGGTCGAAGGTCGAGGTATTAGAGAAAGACCCTTATTGTGTTGATATATTAATATTCTTACACTCTATCTACTAAATTTTAATTTGTGTATGTGTAGTGCATAGGAAGTAAATCAAATTGATCATTATTTAGGACATTAGAACTAAACAGACGGCGTTAATGTTGGTGTAAAAAACAATTTAACCACTAAATAACTGCACGAATGCTCGGTTTTTGGTTTTGACATTACTCTTAGCTCCCGATAATCAAAGACTGACTGAACATCAAAAGAAGTATCCATCTTATCTTAAGGACGACCCTTATTGAAGATTAGCTAGCGAGCATCACATTAACACTAAAGTAACAAAAGCCAAAAAAAATAGTAGTCTTTCAACATATAAATTTAATTGTTGTGTATTGGTGATAGCAAAAACTTGAAAACTTTGAACAGGGTTATTCCTATTTTCATTTCACTCACCACCAAAATCACGATTCCCCAACGCCTCTCAACTTCCATGCAGACCACGGTCGATGCCCTTACTAGTAGAATCTTACTGAGAGAATGAAGGCAAAGGCAAATTATGACTTGATAAAGAGGTTGTACAAGAGATAGGAGAGTGAGAGAAGGCTAGTATTGGAGGTTGATTTTGGTTTTTTATTATCCTTTATTTTGTTCTGTGTGTGTGTACGAGAGAGAGAGAGGGAGTATTAAGTGCTAGGTTAACGTGCATGATATAATTAATTATTAGGTTAATAGCATTAATTTTGGTTCGGGTTATTCGGTCAGTGCTGTTGTGCTGGCATGAGCCCCGAACACGACCAATTTAGTTCGGTTTTTTCAGTAAGGCAAATATATACAAAACCGAATTTAGCGTTAGCTAACTGTTTTGACTAGTTTGATTTGGTAGGTTTGTCCATTCTTCAGTTTTTGTGTTGTGTCGATGTGTGTCCATTGAAAAAGAGAGGTAGATATCTTTTGTGTATAAATAGGACTGCAATAGCAACTTCTGGCTGCAGTATCAGGTTAATTTTATCTCATAATACTTTTGTTGGTGTGGACTAGATAGAACAGCTGAGACAACAGTCGATTCAATTTAGAAATTTATGCTATTTTAATTGTTTGCTATCTCTATATTTTGCTAGATATTGTTTGATAAGACATATGAATTACCAAGTAAAGGTTTGAAAGGGCTTGCACAGAGTATATTTTACAGATTTCCTTTCTTACAGTAGTTAAGGAGTTTGGAGATTCTTTTAAGTGGGAAATAATGATTTTAGATTATGCTTTCTATATAGCTGTGCTTTTTTATTTGTTTTAATGCTTTCTTTGAACTCATGTAGGAGTCTATTTATTGGTTGTGACATGCAAAGTCTTTTCAATTTTGAGTTTTTTTTATTTGCGGTTTATTCACAGGAGAACTCCATGTTTGGAAACACATTCAACGATGTTGTGTAAATAGCATAGAATTGTAATCAACATAATACAGTATTAATTTTAAATGTAAGGGTGTTTTTAGTCATGTAATTGCATTGCTGCTTAAATATTTCTGGTAGGATTGTTTATAACAAAGTTTTATGTCATTGTTTGTCTGCTATCTGCTACGTTTGCTGGGAACATGTTTGTCTTCTATATCCAACTTTATAAATGTTTTATCGGTAAAAGCCTTTGAGCATTTTAATTGACTAATACAAGAAAATACTTAGAAATTTTAAGGATTATCTTGTTTATTTGTTATTTAGTATAAGGTTTTGACTAATTTTTCTTATACTTGAGTAACAGCATTGGTCTTCGTACCTTGGTCATCACCTGTGATGCATTCATAACCTGCTACCATGCTTCTAACTTTGAAGGGTTAGTATATCTTTCCACTTATACCAATATCATTTTTTTTCTGAGTCACTATTTAAAAATCGCTTGTACTGCAGATGACTCTTGTAAACTCTTATGTAGAGTTTATACAACATAATTGCACATAATTCTTTTCTGCTATGCACATTAGTTGTTCTTAAGTGTAATTTAGGAACAATGATGCGCAGTGGCCTGTTGGATTTTATTTAATCTAAACGTGTTTTATTTAAATAAAATATAGATGTTGAAAGTACATTTTAGTGTTAGACTTGGTCATTGGGTGTTTGCATATTAGTAGGAACTGAATAAAGAAAGTAGGTTAGTGATAGGAGTTTGTTTAGCTGCATGCCTAGTTTTTAGCTTGCTTTGTACTTGCATATTGATTCTTGTACGTTGATCTATTTTAATATAGAAGTTTATCTCCTTTCAACTCTAAATACAAATAGGTGTGTGTATGTGTGTGTGTATATTGTGTTTTAGTGCTTTACGTGTGTGTGTATATTGTGTTTTAGTGCTTTACTTGGTATCATAGCCACGGTAACCGCTTAAGTTTTCAGACACGATGGAACAGAAAGACAAGACGAAAGAAAGTACAAATATTGGGCTAACACTACTAGAAATATGGGATCAGACATCGGTTCAGAACCGATGTTAAAAAAAATCTGAACCGATGCCTTCGCGTGTGATGTTAAATGTCATCCGCCTTTGACATCGGTTTCTATTATAGTGCTATACATCGGTTTTAAGATTAAATGTGATGTCTTTGCAACAAATTTCAGCTTATATTACAGTATTTTTAAGTGAATATGAGTATATTATGAGGTATTTATCCATTAAAACATGAAATCTACAAGCTCTAAAAGCCATTTATTAAAATTCTTTTGAATAAACCGATGTGAAATGCCAGATCAGATATCGGTTAGATTAGTTGCCCGATGTGAAATGTTTGATCAGACATCGGTTATATTAGCCCCCCGATGTGAAATGATGGATAAGATACGGGTGTTCTTCACGAAACCGATGTTAAATCTTTTTGTTTAACATCAGTCAATTTCTCTAACTGATGTTATTTGACTTAAAATACATTGAGTTTCTTTTCGGAACCGATGTCAAATGGCTATTTCACATCGTTTTTTTATTTCTTTTTTGTTTAATATTATTTTACCTGATGTCTTTTGTATATTTTTTACATCGATTTACATTAATCATTATGATGTTAATGTTCTGTAAATTGCATGTCATCCTGGTACTATTTACAACCACAAGGAACCAATTGCATCTACAACAAAAAACAACCAAACAATGCTAACATCCCAACAAAAAATATCCAAAAACATCCAACAGAAACATAAAAATAAATTGATAGCAGATTTCTTAACATTCACTACAACAAACTCAATTCGTACATATATTCAAGTCTAAAATAAACATCCCAACCAAAAATAATAAAATCCAAATTCCCTAGTTATTACATCCGACATTATAATTATAAATATCTCTAATGCTTGCAAGTACCACTAATTGCATCATGATATTGCGCAATTGCCAAAATATTAGCCAAATTCCGTAGCCAATGTGGTAAAAGTTGGCTGCAACTTTATTACTTGACCCTGAAAACATATTGAATAATATGTTTCCTTTTACCTTATATATAATGTAGGAAATATATGAAATGGAAAAGCAGTACTGAGGTTCATGAGGGTGAAACATACCCACTCAACCAGACTCTCGTCACCCAGTGGCTGAGATCCATCCACAGGTTTACGCCCAGTGATGAGCTCTAAAAGAACTACTCCGAATGAGAAAACATCATATTTTTTAGTCAGCTTGCCACTTGATGCATACTCTGAAGCCATGTATCTGACAAATCACCAGCCAAGATTCATCGGATAAATTGTAAATAAAAAAAATTGAAGGATAAAACCGTGATGATTGTAGCCACGGAATTATGTTGGACAAAAGAAGATTGAACACTTAAGTAAAACAAGGAAAACCAGGGTGTCATTGTTGCAATAATTTGAGTACCTCTAGGCTTTGTCTATATGAAAAGTAAATATAGGGTGTCATGTTATCTCAAGATTACACGAGTAGTGATGTCCTGCTTATTTGCCAAAATCGGTAGTGATGATCCTGATAGCCTCTGTTATAAAGAAAGAAAGAAAAATTATGTATAAAAAAGATAAATAGATATACTTGATGAAACTCTTAAGCTACAGAAAAGATAGCAACACGTTTACAATATATAGAAAGTTCAATGACACGGTGAATTTCACGTTTATTTAATATTAAAGCTAACCCGTCTTCCTGAAGAAGACTTTCCCAGATAGAATTACAAAAAGCATTGCCCAGAGTGCGAAATAAATCCAACATCGTAGGTTCCCAAACCTTGACATCTGGATTTATGGACCTGACCTGTCAGTCAATAATAGCTAGCACATATAAGATTCCCAACAGGCTTAGATCCAAGAACACTGCCACAAAGTAGAGTTTCTAAAGTTCATTTATAAGCTATGTAGCAGTAAATTCTAGAAAGGGGATAATTGACAGAACATGACCAGCTAAAGATGTCTAACATACGCAGGAGACCAGCACACAAAGATCAGGATTTCAGCGGTAATGGGAATACTACATTACCTATCTCGAAAAAAGGCAGGAAACAAGCACACAAAAAGTTTATAAATTATGCTTTAGTCAACACTTATTAAGTTCTGTCAATTATAAATGTAGTTTATAAATTATTGTTAAACTTCTCAAACAAGGACCAGCACCTTAATTATCACTTCTATATATTTCTCACAAAATATGTTTGTGTTCACAGGGGAGGCACTTTTCATTCTAACATTATGCAATGTAAGTTATCACAGAGGATGTTGACAATTAGATAAGCTGCATTGACTAATTAATTAACATTCATATTATCTTTTAATATATTAGCCAATATCATCTGTTACATCCTTAGTGTTTATTGCAGGAAAGATCTAGCACATATGCCAATAAACACAAACAGTTGCAGAGATTCACCTTGTTAAGGTTTAATGTTACCAGAATAAGGTCAACTAGTTTGGTTAATCAATTTATATTCAACTTTAACCAGGAACAAGTGTGTGAGATTATACTTTTAAAGCACAGGTCAATATAAGTTCTTAACATATAGGACACCCTTAGCGAAATATTGTAATCTATCTTGGTGAGAATCCGTTTGACCTTAACTAAAGTTCCACCATTCCAGCTTTCTATAAATAGACATCAAAAGTAAAATAATAACAGTCTATTATACTGAATAATATGCAAACTGAGCAAAAAACAGTTAAATGATAACAGATACATGCTCTAGAGAGCACATCAGTAGGCATTCATTACAATAGAAATTTACAAGATTAATCAAACCTTGGGTCACCTAATTCATGTATAATGCAGAGAAGTTAGGAAGCAAGTTAAGTGCATTATGCAGGAACATATATGAAGTACAAGTGAGTGCACTGATACTTCTAAAATGACATGCATAACAATATAGGGACAATGTCAGAAGGAAAAATACAGAACATTCCTAGTTGACTTTGTAATAGTCTATTTTGACTTGAAGGTTCCAATATACCAGTGGCAATTCATCAAAATCTATTATCACTTGTACCACCTGATTAACATATAATTTTAACAAATTAGAAAGCATGGTACATGATTTGTAGACGTGTAGGACAAACCAAGTAGACTAGTTCATTCTTAATTAGTGAGGATCCAATAATTAGAATAATCAAGCAGTACATTTATTATACTACTACTTAATGCATTCAATTCAAGTTGTAAGATATCAGTTAATATACATACCCCTTTTTTTAAAAAAAATATCAGTGTATAAATATAGCAGTAACAATACATTATAATACACACCACCAAAATCAACAGATTATTTCTCAATTTCTCATTAACTCAAATTTACCTTGATCAGGCAGGTCAAATATCATGCCAAAAATATGAGGATCAAGAAAGATAGTAGAAATATGAGAATGAGGTGTCATTTAGACAATAAAACTTATATCCTAACATGCATTTTAATGTGCATGAATTTACTTCTTATGCATGAAGAATAAACAATCTTTAATCTTATTTCAAACAGAGTCATCAAAGAATACATGGCATTAGACTTTAGTGGCTTGTAATTATCTTAATGTGCAGAAAAATTGATCCTTATGCATTGTACATATATGAGTAGAGTAAAGTATAAGCATCCAGGTGTTTAAGTAAGTTGGAAAAGAAGTCAGGATTAGCATAAATGCGGACATAGTGATGAAGTTTCCTTTAAACAGTAAGTTCCAAGATACGCATTCTAAACTTCCAGTACTATGCAGAATTTATAATGTAGTTTATAAATTATGCTTTAGTCAACACTTATTAAACGCAAAATATTCAAGTCAAGAGCAAAAATAGTTCATACATAAGTAGTTTAGGTAAGGCTGCCTAATAGGTCCCTTAGTAACAAGAATCACTAACCCCAGCCCAAAAATGATTAGCAAGTCAGAAACAATCTAACTATCCCAGACCAATCGCAAAGCGTAAAGGAACAAAAGACAAGTCAGACACAAGGTAATTATGTTTTGGCACTTGTCTGTACCTTTGATCTATGAATACCAAGGTTTCAATGAACACCGGAGCATTCAATGCACATCAGAACACCAAGATTTAAGGATGCCCAATCAGGCTCAAGAGCACCACATTCTGCACATATGTCATTGCCGGGAATTTCTCTAAGGATCCTAGACACATTATCTTCTCGATTCGAACTCTGGTCTGCGCTTTCATCATGTGATCCAGAAGAGGTATTGTTATACTCATTTCCCCCAGATTTCAGCTGCAGAAGATTTATGTTAGTCAGAAACGTAAATATTTAAATGCCAATCTGATTGCTTAATGTGAAACAGGATATGCAAAAAATTTACAGAGTTTGACCTGTCGCAACTGAGAGTTCAAAAGGGAAGCAATAATACCTTGTATTTTGTTTACCCAATCAATCCTATCTGCTTCTGTTTCAGACTGCTCAAATCAGAAAACATGTTGTTATACCTCTATAGAAACGTAACTGCATTACAAAGAATACCACTGGATAATTATGTTAAAATAAATACATAGAATACATAGAATTCAAGATGAACCTTATCAAAAACCTCTTGTTTAAACTGCTTAGTACTGCATCATTACAGGCGACACCACCGCTTCAGGTTCCTTTTTACCCAATATCAAAACCTAAATATCAGAAAAATAAAGCATTATACCTTCAACTTCATGTAATTATTTCCAATAACCATATCATACCCCTATCCCTATTAGCCTAAATAAATAACAATTAAGCCCAAACAAATATAAATATACTAAAATAAACATACCACCTCATTTAGTACTCAATAAACTTACTAATCATTACCAATTGCCTATGAGCAGACACAGAGATTTTTAATTTCGATAAAATTAACACCTCACATTCACCAAATTAGAGTAGAAAATATAAGCAGTAGGTAAGCCCTAAATATATATAATGGAACTATACTAGCTAGCTAAGAATGTACTTTAACATAAATGAATAAACTGAAACACTAACAATAAAAGAGATCGGGAGAGAGACAGGGGAGAGAGAGGGGGGGAGAGAGAGGGGGGGAGAGCGCGAGGGAGAGAGAGAGATGTACACAAGAACTCGACGATATTTTTGGAACGAAACCCATGGCCCTTTCCAAGCTCTAAAGCCACTATTTAGGTCTAACCTTACCAATTTGAAGCTCGATTTGGTTCCTAATCAGGTCCAATTTCAGTGTCGATTATGTACTAGTTTCTAATTAGGGTTTACAAAAGGGAGTGGCAAGAAAAGAAAGAAAGAAAAGAGAGATGATGAAGAGTCGTGGTGTTTGAGATGAAGTTCAGGTTCGAGAGAGAGAGAGAGAGAGAGAGAGAGAGAGAGAGAGAGTTGCCATCGATGTTTGAGAGAGAGAGAGAGAGAGTCTGGCCTGCAGGGAAAGAGGGGAGAGGGGAGATGGTTTTGAAAAGAGGGAAATGAAATGTGTAAAAGGGGAACAATAATTTTGTTAAAGTTAAACGGGGAAAAGTGTACTGGAAAGGGGGGAAAAGACAAGTAATTTTTTATTTTTTTAAAAAAAGAGCATAGACAACGGTTAACAAAATTAACCGATGTCAAAGTTAAAAGCACATATTTGGCCTTTTTAATTTCTGAACATAGACAACGGCTACTATGTGAAACCGATGTCAGTATTCGTATTCAACATCGCTTTTTTCTAAACCGATGTTAAACATGATATTAACATCGGGTGCATTACATGCCGATGTCTAAGCACCGATGTCGTATCTACTATTTCTAGTAGTGTAAGTTATCCTATGCTTACCAAGAAGAATTATGCAGCTTCGTCTCAGAAGATGAAAGTGATTATGCAGGCGTATGGCTTGTGGGAGGCGATCGAACCATAAGACCGGAAGGGGACTGTTGACGACAAAACGGACAAGCGAGCCTTGGCAATTATCTATCAAGGGATTTCAGAGGAGATGTTGCTGACACTTGCAGAAAAGAAGACATCGAAATAGACTTGGGAAGCTATGAGAACAATGAGTTTGGGAGCAGACAAGGTGAGACAGGCAAAGGCTCAAACGCGGAAAAGGGAATTTGAAAGCTTAAGTATGAAATATGGGGAGCAGTTAGATGACTTCTACATGAAATTACATGGACAGGTCACTAACATTCAAGCACTAGGAGAGAAGATGGAAGAGAGCTACGTGGTGAAGAAACTTCTCAGAGCGATTTTACAAATTTCGTCTGCTCTGGAGCAATTCGGAAATTTGGAGGAGATGTCAGTGGAAGAAGTCGTTGGTTCTTTGAAGGCCCATGAAGAACGGTTGCGTGGGACAAGTGAGATGAATCAAGGGCAACTCTTACTGACAGAGGAAGAATGCGAAAGAGAGAAAACCACGAGGGACAATTGTTATTGACTCGTGAGGAGTGGATGAAAAAAAACCAAAGAAGGGAATCGAGGTCCTAGTGAGAACCGGGGAAAAGAATCAAACCGAGGAGGACGTGATAGGAGCAGGATGAGGTGCTTCAATTGCCAAGCATTTGGACATTTTGCATACGAGTGCCGGAAATCACGACGTGACAAGGAACCGCAAAAAGAAGTGAACCTCACCCAAATCCAAGGAGATGAACCAGCGCTATTAATTGCTGAGATCAAAGAACCTATGAAGGAGATGATGTTGCTAAACGAAGAAATGGTAGTTCCAAAGCTAACAGAGAAAAATGAGGGACGCAGGGATTTGCAAGTGTGGTACCTGGATAATGGGGCGAGCAATCACATGACTGGACAACGGGAAAAATTCAAAGAGTTGGATGAAAGTATAACTGGAAAAGTGAAGTTTGTGATGGGTCTACTGTGACTATAAAAGGTAGGGGAGTAGTGTCACTGAAATGCAAGAATGGTGAAGAGAAGATATTAAGCGAGGTATATTACATCCCTACCTTGTGCAATAATATTATTAGCTTGGGTCAACTTTCGGAGGCCGGTAACAAGGTTATCTTGGAGGGAGAATATTTATGGGTGTATGAGGAACGTGGTCGACTGTTGATGAAAGTGAAGAGGAGTGAAAATCGTCTTGGTAAATCTTTGTTCATTGTAGATGTATATCTTTGTAGATGTATATCTTTGTTCAGTGATGCCTATAGAAATCATTATATTAGATTGATATAAAGGCTTATGTTAGATTCTAGTTTTTATTTGTATTCCTAGTTTTTTAATATGCACACGTTGCTAGAAAATTGAAACATATGGGAATTGTATTAAAAAAATCCAAAACATACAAAATAAATATGTATTTAAAAGAACGATTTTTCTCTGATACACACATAGCTACATAATAAAAATTATGTGACAAATTTTAATTGGTCTATAACTTTTAAATGTTGATACATTAAAGCCTCGATAAATTAATACTTTTGGGACCACGAAAAATTATTAATTAATTGAAATATTAACATATCGATAAATTAATAATTTATTAATTTATCGATATATTAATAATTTATTAATTTATTGAGATATATTATTTAAAATTTTATAACGTATACAATTCTCAAAATAATAATTTATTTTCATCTATTGAATACTTAAAATAACATTAAAAAATATTTATGAATTTAAGTAAATTGAAAGAATTCAATTATTTAATTAGATTATGTAATATCCTGAAGTTCTCAAAATGGTTCAAGGCAGGGCCCTGTCTTTTCTAGTCCTATTTACCACAACAATAAAAGGGACCTTATTTAACTAAGTACACAGTTGGAGCCAGTCTCACAAAAAGGTGTCATTAAATCAAAAATTACATTACGTAATTTCCTCTTGTAACATGAACATAGCATGCCAGAACTCCATAATACATTAAGAAAGATTCAAGATGAAGTATAAGGTGACATCAATTCTAAAAAGAAGCATGTTACAATTGAGGATTACTATAAAAGTGCATCCTAGAAATCTATAATTTTAATGTAATATGTATTATTAATTTATATATTATATGGGACTTATATGTATTAATAAAAAAAATATTATCTTATAAATTTAGCGAATTATTAATTTAGCATAAAGGGCCCGGCTCGGGATTACAAGAAATTATTAATTTAACGGGTTATTAATCTATCAAGTATTAGTTTATCGAGGTTTAACTGTATATCCGTTCCCCATTCCACCAATGAAGAAAAGAAGAAAAATAAAAAATAAATAAGAGTTAATGCTTAGTGGGCCCGGAGATATTATGACCATTCACAATATTTGTCTTAAAAGGTATAGTAGATACATGAGAATTTTATGACAGCTGACATAAAAAGGGGTAACAAATCTAGCGGATATATCGAGGCGAAATTTCCTTTCGAACTGAGGGGACAGAATGGAGACTGTGACCACACTGGCTCAGTTGTTGCAGCAACATGCAGATCTTTGTACCTTTTTTTATCGCGAGGTCAGTGCTTCAACTATTTTTTATTTTATTATTCAAGATAATCTAGGCCAAATAATTGTTATTGAAAATCTTGTATATAATCATTGTTTGGTATGGTGTAACAATTACTTGTCTAGACCGGATCCCTGTTACTAGTAATTTGCTTTTTTTATCATACTTGAAGCACGGTAAAACACTGATTTATGGTAAATTTTAATGTGGGGTATTTTTAATTTCACTTGATTTATTTTAATGTAATTTTAATGTACCCTTTTGGATTTTTTTATAATGGGTTGTTACTTTCTTGATTTTAATATAGGGGATTTTTGATAAGGGCTTTATAGACTTGCACAGGATACAAGACCCGGACGATCCTGATCCCGAATATTTAAAAGAAATTGTTGACGTGTTCTTTCGAGATGTGGAATCTCGACTAAATGAAGTGGACATTTTACTGTCTTTGTTCTATCTTCTTGTGTCTGTAGTCTTTTATTTTGGACTTGTTTGAAATGTGTTAAATAGTCTGAATTTTATTTGTGGCTCGAATTGTGTTTAACAGCAAGGAACAGGAGGTTGATTATGGGAAACTGGAAGAAAATGTGGTCTCCTTCAGAGAGTCCTCTGAGAGGTAAATTTCTATTTTGTTCAACTTAATAAGAAGTTTTATATTTTTTAGATAATATTCCAATACCTGTCAAGTTTCAAATTTGCAATAGCTTGATGAGACTTTGGTGATTGAACTTAGGGGTAAACATAATTAGAATGTAGTCTGATTGAAATATATACATTTGCTCCTCCCGCCGCCTTTGATACCATATCAAGGAACCGGTTGAGGGTAGAGGTATTAGAGAAAGACCCTTACCGAGTTGTTATATTAATTAATCTAACACTCTATCTACTAAACTTTAATTTGTGTATGTGTAGTGCATAGGAAGTAAACCAAATTGATCTTTATTCAGGACATTAGAACTAAACAGACGGCAATAATGTTGGTGTAAGAAACAATTCAACCACTAAATAACTGCAGGAATGCTCAGTTTTTGGTTTTGACCTTACTCTTAGCTCCAGATAATCAAAGACTGACTGAACATCACAAGAAGTATCCATCTTATCATAAGAACGGCCCTTATTGAAGATTAGCTAGCGAGCATCACATTAACACTAAAGTAACAAAAGCCAAAATAATTAGTAGTCTTTCAACATATAAATTTAATCACTGTGTATCGGTGACAGCAAAAACTTGAAAACTTTGAACAAATTTATTCCTATTTTCATTTCACTCACCACCAAAATCACGATTCCCCAACGCCTCTCAACTTCCATGCAGACCACGGCCGATGCCCTTACTAGTAGAATCTTACTGAGAGAATGAAGGCAAAGGCAAATTATGACTTGATAAAGAGGCTGTGCAAGAGATAGGAGAGTGAGAGAGGGCTAGTATTAGAGGTTAATTTTGGTTTTTTATCATCCTTTATTTCGTTCTGTGTGTGTGTGCGAGAGAGAGAGAGTATTAAGTACTAGGTTAACGTGCATGATATAATTAATTATTAGGTTAATAGCATTAATTTTGGTTCGGGTTATTCGATCAGTGCTGCTCTGCTGGCATGAGCCCTGAACACTACCAATTAAGTTTGGTTTTTTTAGTAAGGCAAATGTAAACAAAACCGAAGTTAGCGTTAGCGATCGAACTGTTTTGACTAGTTTGATTTGGTAGGCTTTTCTGTTCTTCAGTTTACGTGTTGTGTCGGTGTGTGTCCATTTAAAAAGAGCAGTACATTTTTTGTGTATTAATAGGACTGCAATAACTACTTCTGACTGCAGCAACAGGTTTTATTACTTTTTTGTTGGTGTGGACTAGATAAAACAGGCGAGACAACAGTCGATTCAGTTTAGAAATCTATGCTATGTTGATTGTTTGCTATCTCTATATTTCGCTAGATATTGTTTGATAAGACATATGAATTACCAAGTAAAGGTTTAAAAGGGCTTGCACAGAGTATATTTTATAGATTTTCTTTCTTACGATTAAGAAGTTTGGAGATACTTCTAAAGGGGAAATAATGATTTTAGATTATGCTTTCTAAATAGCTGTGCTTTATATTGGTTTTAATGCTTTTTATAAACTCGTGTAGGAGTCTATTTAATGGTTTTGACGCGCAAAGTCTTATGCTTTTGATTTTTTTATTTATTTGTGGTTTATTCCATAGGAGAACTCCATGTTTGGAAAGACATATAAGATGTTGTGTAAATAGCATAGAATTGTAATCAACATAATGCAGTATTAATTTTGAATGTAAGGGTGTTTTTAGTCATGTAATTGCATTGCTATTTAAATATTCCTGGTAGCATTGTTTATCACAAAGTTTTATGTAATTTTTTGGCTGCTATCTGCTACGTTTGCTGGGAACATGTCTTTCTGTTGCATACAAATTTATATAACTATACGAATATGAATTTATATGAAACAGAGGAATAAGAGCTGATTAGTAATTAGAAGACTTGCATTTTATTTCATAAGCCTAATGCAGTTATATCAGAAAATACAGTCCAACCAACGATCCTATAAACCAGGACCACCTCCACCTGAACTCCTAGTTTATCTCTACTACTAACTTACGAATAGAACTCCTACAAAGACTCCACACGACTCAGTCATGCAACCAACGGATACAAATAAACAAAACACAAACTAATTAAATTTATTACAAGTTTGAGATTAAACCCAACAATTCCTCCCTTAATCTCAAACTTATTTCTCTAACTCCCTAACTCCCAACAAGTTGCGCATCTTCTCAAACTTAATTGTTGCAAGAGCTTTTGTCAGCCCATCTGCTCGATGCTGATTGCTACTGACATGCTTCACAATGACGTCTCCACGCTCTACACATTCTCTAATAAAATGAAATCGTATGTCGATATGTTTGCTTCTTCCATGGAACATAGGATTTTTGGCTAAGTCGATTGCTGACTTATTGTCAATAAACAATATTACTGGACCAAGTTTATCACCTGTAATGTGACTTAAGACATTCTTCATCCAAATTCCTTGACAAGCGGCTGCGGTGGCAGCCATGAATTCTGCTTCACATGACGACAAAGCCACCACCCTTTGCTTCTGGGAAACCCATGATATTAAGCTCTCATTCAAGTAATAAGCCATGTCTCTCGTACTCCATCTATCATCTATAGTTCCTCCCAGATCACTATCAGAGTAGCCAGTGACTATATTGTTTCCGTTGTTCTGATTATAAATCAACCCAAACTGCAATGTTCCCTTGATATACCGGAGAATCCTCTTCACTGCATTCAAATGCAATGCAGTTGGACGTTCTATATAACGACTTACAATTCCAACAGAAAAGGCTATATCCGGTCGAGTGTTTACCAGATATCTTAACCCTCCTCCTAAGCTTTTGTACATTATTGCATCAACTACACGTCCCCCTTCATCCTTAAAAATTTGCTCCTTTGGGTCCATCGGGTATTTGGTGGGATTGCAGTCACCCATGCCTGCCCTTTTCAGTAACTTTTCTGCATACCCCGACTGTTTCAACTCAATGTAAGCAGTTTCCTGCTTCACCTCGATTCCCAGATAGTAACTGAGCTTTCCCAGATCTGTCATGTCGAATTTCCTTCCCATTTGTTGCTTAAACTCTTCGATCTTCTGCACATCTGCACCAGTGATTAAAATATCGTCTACATAGACGGCAATTATCAAACAATCTTTCCCTTTTCCCCTCGTATAAACAGCATTTTCATAAGGACATCGCTTAAAACCCAAACTCCCCAGGCTGTGATTCAATTTTGCATACCAAGCACGCGGTGCTTGTTTTAAGCCATACAATGCTTTCACCAACTTGTAAACGAAGTATTCCTTCCCACTGGTTTCGAAACCTTCTGGCTGAGCAACAAACACATCTTCAGTAATTTCTCCATTTAAAAAGGCAGTTTTCACGTCTAAATGATGAACTTGCCATGAGTGTTTTGCTGATAGAGCTAACAACATTCGTACTGTCTCAAGACGAGTGACAGGAGCAAACACTTCCTCATAATCGATTCCATGCTCTTGAGCGTACCCTTTTGCTACCAAACGGGCCTTGTGCTTTACTACATTTCCAGCTGCATCCTTTTTAAGTTTGAAAATCCATTTTAAACCAATTACTTTATGTCCTGCAGGTAACTCCATAAGTTTCCACGTACCATTTTTTTCGATTGAGTCGAGTTCAGTCTCCATAGCCCTTTTCCAGTGTTTATCTTTCGAAGCCTCCTTGAAGATTGCAGGTTCCTCTGTCCCCATTAGGTATAATTCTTCATCTAACACTACTTCTTCAGTGTCGTTATACACATCACTCAGCCTGCGAATTTTCAAAGGCTCAACGCTATCATCATAATTATCACTGTCTAGCCTCGATGATCCTGATGCAAACGAGCTCGAAGAAACAGACACTTGTGTAGATGGAGTAATCTGTGATGAAGACGTATTTGATATACTTGAAGGAGTCCCAGGTTCATACTCCTCGCTGCTTTCTGAAGAGTATTGTCTGCCAGCCGCTGTTTCAAACATTCTGCTTTCATTCTCATCATCTACTTGATCAACCAGCGGAAAAATTACTTGGGAGTCGCTATCTTCCCTTTCATCTGACCACATCCAGCATTTTTCTTCCTCAAAAATTACGTCCTTGCTCACATACACCTTATTTTGTTTAGGGCTAAACAATCTATAACCCTTTGTACTAGGTTCCTTTCCCAGATTTATCACCGATATACTTCGATCATCTAGTTTCTTCATTCCTTGGTTCGGTATCCTCATGTGACTCAGACAACCAAACACTCTAATATAAGATACATCTGGTTTGTCATTTGACCAGGCCTCATAAGGCGTTACACCAGTTAGAGCTCTTGTTGGAAGTCTGTTGAGAACATAAACAGCATGTCTCACAGCTTCTCCCCAGAATTTAGCTGGTAACTCCTTTTCATTCATCATGCTTCTGACCATTTCCATCACTGTTCTGTTTCTTCTCTCAACCACACCGTTTTGTTGCGGTGTGTATGGTGCAGTGTAGTGTCGAGTTATTCCCATCTCCTTGCAATATTTCTCAAATTCAGCAGACATAAATTCGCCTCCCCTATCTGTTCTCAATACCTTGATCTTTCGATTAACTCCATTTTCAACCAGTGCCTTGAAACGTTTGAACTCTCCAAATGCTTCACCTTTACTTTCAAGAAAATAGACCCACATAGCATGACTGTAGTCATCTACAAAGAACAAAAAATATTTCTTACCAGAGGCTGTTGCTGGAGTGATTGGTCCACATAGATCCGCATGCACAAGTTCGAGAGCTTTCTTTGCACTGAAACTTGAATAACCAGGTACTCCCTTCCTTGTTTGCTTTCCCATAAGACATCCAGTGCACGCCTCATGTGATTGAGTGATTTTTGGTAGACCTCTTACCATCCTTTCTTTAAACATTAATGCCAAGGCTTGGTAATTTACATGACCCATTCGTGAACAACTTTGACACTTGATCCACCTTTGTCATCAAACACTTATAATTTTCTGTCTCAATAATCAACTTGTACAGTCGATTTTGTAATCTCTTGACCTTCATGAGAAGCCTTTCATTCTTATCGAAAATCCACATGTATTCTCCTCTAATCACAACTTTACTTCCCTCTTCTGTTAATTGTCCAATGCTAATAATATTACTTCGAAGACTAGGAATAAAATATACCTCGTTGAGTACACGTTCTTGACCATCCTTGCACTTCATAGCAATCGAGCCTCTACCTTTGATTTCAACAGTTGATCAATCCCCAAACTTCACCTGGCCAGTGATTTATTCATCAAGAATTTTGAACTTCGATTTTTGCCCAGTCATATGATTACTGGCACCATTATCTAAATACCACAAATTGGATTCCACTTGGTTACTATCGATGTTGTTTTCCAATTTCGGTTTCACATCTCTCTCGTCTAATTGCAGCAACTCCTTCTTAGCCTTGTCAAACTTCGCCAGTAATAAGGCTAGTTCATCATCTTCTATTTTGGCCAAATTGGATTCTTGCTTTTGTTCCTTCTGTCGTCTAGGCTTGCGGCACTCTGCTGCAAAATGACCATACAAGCTGCAGTTGAAGCATCTAACCCGACTCTTGTCTCGTGCCTTCACAAGTGGTGGTCCATCACTTGATCTGCTACTTCGTTTCAGCCATTCCTCCCGAGTAAACAGCAGCTTGCCTTCGCTAGCTTTTCTCTTTTGCCACTCTTCTTCTGTGAGCATCAGTTTACCCTCACTGGTCTCAACCTTACTTTTAACTCGTTCCTCGTGAGCCTTTAACGAACCCACGGCTTCCTCTACTGTCATCATATCAAGATTCCCAAATTGCTCTATTATAGAAGTTATCTGCAAGAATCTCGATGGTACAGCCCTCAACAATTTCTTTACAACATATGACTCCTGCATCTCCTCCCCAAGCGCTCGAATATTTGTAACTAGCCCGTTGAGTTTCATGTAGAAATCATCGAGTTGATCTGAATCCTTCATACACAGAGCTTCGAATTCTGCCTTTAAAGTCTGAACCCGCACTTGTTTCACCTTCTCAGCTCCTTGGCAAAGCATCTTTATTGCTTCCCAAGCTCCTTTTGCTGTTTTTTTTTCAGCGATAGACAACAACACGTCTTCAGGGATAGCCTGATACAACATTGCCAATGCAATCTTATCTATCTTCACATCAACTGGCACCTTTGGGTCACTTGCTTCTACAGCACCCCACACTCCTTGCGCCTCCATAATAACTGTCATCTTGAGAGCCCATGTAGTGTAATTACTTCTGGCCAGCATTGGATAACTCAACCCGAAGGATACTCCCTTCATCTTGTTTATATCCACAGTTGACAAATCTGAGTCTTAACCTGTACCCTGACAGCTCTGATACCACAATGTTGCATACAAATTTATATAATTATACGAATATGAGTTTATATGAAACAGAGGAATAAGAGCTGATTAGTAATTAGAAGACTTCCATTTTATTTCATAAGCCTAATGCAGTTATATCAGAAAATACAGTCCAACCAACGATCCTATAAACCAGGACCACCTCCACCTGAACTCCTAGTTTATCTCTACTAGTAACTTACGAATAGAACTCCTACAAAGACTCCATACGACTCAGTCATGCAACCAACGGATACAAATAAACAAAACACAAACTAATTAAATTTATTACAAGTTTGAGATTAAACCCAACACTTTCTTCTATATCCAACTTTATGTATGTTTTATCGGTAAAAGCCTTTGAGCATTTGAATTGACTAATACAAGAAAATAGACAGAAACTTTGGGGATTATCTTGTTTATTGGTTATTTAGTAAGGTTTTGACTAATTTTTCTTATTCTCGAGTAACAGAATTGGTCTTCGTACATTGGTCATCACTTGTGATGCATTCATAACCTGTTACGGTGCTGCTAACTTTGAAGGGTCAGTATATCTTTCCACTTACACCAATATCAGATTTTTCTGAGTCGCTGTTAAAAAATCGCTTGTACTGCAGATGACTTATGTAAACACAAATGTAGAGTTTATACAACATACTTGCACATAATTCTTTGCTGCTATGCACATTAGTTGTTCTTAAGGGTAATTTAGGAACATTGCTACACAGTAGCCAAGTGGGGAACTTGGCTCCGATTAGGATTCCAAAAATTCCAAACCGTTAGTGTCTTTCTGATAGACAAGATTGTGATTCTAATATTAACATAAGGAAATTCTTTTCTCAAAAAAAAACATAAGGAAATTTTCTTAAAAAAAGTCTGTACACACATTATTGATCAAAACACACACTACAAGAAAACATGGTAAAACTGACCGGACATAACCGACCGACGTCTATTTGGTCACTTTAAAACCGACCGACGTCAGTGGTCGGTTATATGCCAACTAAACGACACCGTATCGATGACGTGGCACACATAAAACCGACCATCCACTGGTGGTCGGTTTTATTGAAAAAAATGACACCATTTTGCGGATGTGTCACTTTTAAAACCAACCACATGTGGTCGGTTATATCCACAAATTCTGCAGGTTAAAACCGACCATATATGGTGGTCGGTTTTGTAGAATAATAAAAAATTAATTTAAAGTACAGTGTTTTCCTGGTGTCATCCATTAGTTTTGGTGTTTCCATTAGCGATTGCAGCCTACTTCGATTATAAAGATGACACTTAAAAGGTGTCTGATGCAGGTGTGTGGCATGCCTGAGACATCTAAAAGATGACTATTATGTCATTAAAAGGAAGCTTGGGACATTGCTTCATGTGAGTACACTCCATCTTTCCTTTACGCATATATTTCATTCTTTAACCAGTAGCAATTGGAACCAACATCTACATCCTTTTCAGATTCTAAGATCAACTCTTGTACTTGTATATAGCACATCCCTTCGAGACATTTGAATTTGTAATTTGACTAGTTTTGAATCAAGTTAAATTCATTTTTTTTGCTAATTGAGTTAAATTCCTATTCAATATATAGCACCAGTGATAGTTTTGTGACTAAAGTTCTCATGACATCATGTGAATCTTAATTGTGTAAGTATCTTAATTCGTCTTTCAAAGGTCTATTGGATCCTCTAAATCAGAACATCAAAAGCTAGGTAGTATTACAATTATGTGAATTTCTTATGAACCAATATGCTTTTACTAAATCATATGTATTTGGTATTGCAACATTTCTTGTATTGTCTGTATTTAATATTTGCCTCTCACTTTTCATTTCCTACTTTTCTTTCTAAAAAAAATCCTATTGTGTTAAATACAGCTGGAGGATCAAATTCTAGCTGCTGGGGGAACATATCCAATCATCGAGTATCCCCGTGAAAAGACGAAGAGTACTTTAATTCCTAAACGTTAGAGAGTTTACGGGGATTGACGTCTATCGTCTGTTACTGTTCAGGAATTTGGTTGAGAATACCCATATAGATCTTCAGAGCTGAGTAGTGAAATTTAGAATTCTTGAATATTCTAGCTAGGGGAGTTGTTTATTTGGTTGTGTACTTTCAGAGTTATGTTTTACTATTGTGCTGAACTTTGTTCTTATTTAGCTCGAGGATTGATTCAACTTTTGCGGTGACAATAATGTTATTATTGCCTTTAAATTATTAACTGTTAAGGCAAGACCTCTCTGCAAAGTCGCCTTTTTTCGCAAGTCACCACAATTTAGAGATGTTTTTCTGAGTTGATTCAGTTAGTTGTAAGACTATGAACTCTTATGTTGAGACTCAGTTAAACAGAGCAAATTGTCATAGCCATGTTTGAATTTTTTTACTGCTTGTGAGCGGTGGCGGATCCAGGTTCACATACAAGGGGGTCAGATTTTTTTTCTCAACTAAATCAACATATATAAGCAAAACTACAAATAACTATACATTACAAATAACTATACCTATAGAGATGTTCGCGAACCAATTTGAGTTCAATTTGACTTGGTTCATTAAGAATTTGAACCTGAGCACAAATATGTGTTTGTTAAGAAACTGAGCTTGAGCAGAGCTTTTGGCATATTCGGCTAGAAAAAGATTCAAAAATTAGATTTTATATATTGGATTATTGTGGATATTTTTGGTTGAGTATCCTCTCTTAATTGTTTTAGTTGCAACAACTATAATTGATAAAAATTTTAGCAACATATAAAGTCAATGATATTTAACATCTTTTTGTTTTTCAACCATCTTTTAAGCTAAGTCAGACCCTTCAAATTTTGAAAATCGACTTTGATTCTCATGTCAACTATTCGTTCATCCTTCGTAATTGATAAGCAATTACACTATTTATCAAACTAATTTTTAAATGATGTTAAAGTGATTTTGATTAGAAACAGTCGTTCAATATAAAATCCTAACTTTTTGTCATCTCCTCTCAAATTTTATTCTCATTTGTAACTCTTAATTTTTTAAAATAAAAGAAGTATAATTCATTACGGTTTGAGAAAAATACAACTGATGTAATTCATTACATGTGTGACTAATTATTTTTAGCTTCGTTGTCGGTAACATTATTGAGACAAACCAACCCCCATGTCTATTATACTTAAACCACGAAAATTTGGTCGTTAGTTGGTGTAGTCACCGTGATTATAATAATTGTAATATATTTAATAATTTTGGTTTAAGCAAAATAATAAATAAAATTTACGCGGGCCGAGATAAATAAAATTATACTATCATCCGATTTTAAATAAAAATAAACTACATATAATTATTTGAATTTTCAGGCTCGGGCTAAAATAAAATAATAAATACTATTAATTCTGCTCAAAATATTATATTATTGGATCGGGCTATAACAAAATAAAAACATGAAAGAAAATTCGTTTGATCAAAATAAATTCATTATGCTAAAATAAAATAAAAAAATATCATTTATTCGATTTAAAAGAAAATAATACTCTCTCCGTCCCTTCAGGTTCTTTACATTGGGGGACGGGGGATCGGCTCGCATTTAAAGGCTCCCGTGAAGTATGACTCCTTAAAAAAATTTAAATATATTTTCTTTTGAATAAACATATAATAGTTAAATTTTTATAAAGAAAAAAAATTAAAAAATAAAATAATAAAACTACACTTTATAGTAGACTTAAAATGTGTGCCAAGTATGCGGAAAAAGAATACAAAGAAATGAGTGGGACGGAGGAAGTATTCACTAGAGTTAAAATAAAAGTAAAATTAAACTAAATTTAATTTGGTAATTGGGGCTAAAAAATAATTTATATTATTAATTTACGCTAAAAATAAAATTAAATTCAAACTAAAGAGAATCCTTATATTATTGATCCAATTTAAAATAAAATTAAAGTCTACCTAATTTGTTCGTAGGTATAATGTAGGTTTAGAATAGTGGGATACCTATGATCCAACTTTAATAGCCAAATATTAAAGTTTGATAGTTGATTTTTGTGTATAATGTTTGGGTTTATATGATTACGGTTTTCTTTAATTTCTATAATATAAATACAAATTTTTTGGCCAAATTTAGAGCATATTTCATTAATAATTTGAAAGAGACTCGATCGGGACAAACCCCCAACTGGTCATGCAACCAGGTTGAAAAAATAATAAACGAGCTAAAAAAATTAGTCATTTTGTCTCCGGATTGCTTACTAACTAAATACAAACATTTTGAAAATTCTGATAATGTCATCACCATGCTGCTTGTAAAATAGAGTCTTATCAATTGTCCCTCTAGTAAATCCATGTTTGAGTAGAAATTCTGACAATATGTCATGCCATGCTCTAGGTGCTTGCTTCAATCCATAAAGAACCTTCAATAATTTACAAACAAAGTTTGAAAATTCTGGATCTTCAAAGGCAGGTGGTTGTTGCACGTAGACTTTTTATTCTAATTCACAATTAAAGAATGCACTTTTCACATCCATTTGATACACTTCGAAATTTGAATGTGCAGCAAATGCAAGAAAAATTCTTATTACTTCAAGTCTTGCAACTGGAGCAAAAGTTTCATCATAGTCAATTCCTTCTTTTTGTGAGTAGCCTTTGCCCACCAGTCTTGCTTTGTTCCTTGTCACAATTCCATTTTTATCCATTTTGTTCCTATACACCCATTTTGTTCCAATAATACTCCTGTTCTTTGGTGCAAGAACCAATTCTCAAACTTAATTTCTTTCAAATTGATTTAGCTCTTCCTGCATAGCAGTTATCCAGTCAGAATCAAGTAGAGCTTCCTCAGTTTTCTAAGGCTCAATTTGAGAAAGAAAGCATGCATGCAAGCATTCATTTACAGTAGCACTCCTAGTTCTCACTCCATTATTTGGATCACCAATTATAGCATCTCTTCTGTGACTTCTATCCCATTTCCTGGTGTGATCATGTTGACTAGAGTTGTCTGCATTATCTCCATTATTGGCATGACTTGTAAAGCTATCATCTCCTTTTCCCCCTGAGTTTGTGCCACCAAATTCAGGTGTGTTTTTTTCATGAGATGAATTTTCATTTTCACAGTTTACTGGTTCACTTAATTCTTGCTCCATTCTGTTATTTGTGTTGATCTCAGCTTCATCTTCAGAATCACTATCAATTTTCAGATTTTCAAATTTTAGGGCTTTCGCTTCATTTTTATTAAGGCATTCCAAGCCTGAACACTTGTCATCATCAAAGGTCACATCTGTGATTTCCATAATTTTCTTTTGCTCTAACACATAAACTCTGTAGGCAGTTCTTTCCAATGAATATCCCAGAAAAATAGCTTCAAATACTTTAGAGTCAAATTTTCCAACATATTCAGAGTTGTCTTTGAGCACAAAGTATTTTCTTCCAAACATATGCAAATGCTTTATAGTAGGCTTTCTTTTTGTCAAAATTGAGTAGGGTGACTTGCCAAGGTTTTTGTTGATTAGGTATCTGTTTTGAGTATAGCATGCTATGTTAATGGCTTCTTCCCAAAAATTAGTTGGCATCTTGCAGCATTGTTCTTGCAGTCTCAACTAGAGTCCTATTCTTCCTTTCAGCCACACTATTTTGTTGAGGTACTCTTTCAGCTGAGAATTCTTGAACAATGCCCTTGTCTTTGCAAAATTCACTTAAAGATACATTCTTAAATTATGTGCCATTATCACTTCTCAACCTTTTAACACAATTTTGATCTTCAGCCTGCTTCTCAACTTTCTTTATGTGTTCAATGATGATATGTGGAGTTTTATCCTTTGAATGCATAAATTCCACCCAAGTATATTTTGAGTAGTCATCCACCATCACCAATGCATATTTCTTTTTGGATATAGAAAAGACATTAATTGGTTCAAACAGGTCCATGTGAATAAGCTGCAATGAAGCACTTATTGAATTTACAGTCTTGCTTTTTGTGACTAGATCTCTTTATTTTGCCTTTTTGACAAGCTTCACAAACTTCATTTTGAGCAAATTGCAGAGTTGGCATGTCTCTCACTAATTCATTTTTCACCATGGTATTGATTGCTTTGTAATTCAGGTGAGAGAATTTCTTGTGCCAAAGTTTACTTTGTTCACTAGATTCCTTGGTGTAGAAGCAACATATTGCATCTTTGTTTGCTGAATGTAAGTCTCCAATAAATAGTGTTCCTTTCCTTGCTCCTTTCAGAGCAACTTCACCAGTTTTCTTGCTAGTGATTGAATAGTCTTCTTTGTCAAATATTACTTTGAACCCTTTGTCTGTAAGCTAGATGACACTTGGAAGATTTACTTCAAGACCAGCAACTAGTGCTACATCATCAATGACAATATTTCCAGAAATCAACTTGCCATATCCCATTGTGAATCCTTTATTGTTTTCTCCAATAGTCACCAATGGGCCAGCCATATCCTCAAACTGTGATAGCAGGGCTTTATCACATGTCATATGCCTGTAATATCCACTGTCAATGATTCATATGACTTTATTCTTCTTGCCTTGCACACAATGAGGATTACGTGTGTTTATCTACCCAAGCAGTGTTGGGCACTTTCTTCTTTTTCACAGAACTTACAGAAGTAGAATTTGAACATTCAAAAATAACAACATTAATAGTTTGATCAACATTATCCTTCTTGATTGCAGATCCAAGATTGACTTCCTTAAGATCTTTCCTCAATTTATGAAAGCTTGTCACAACCTTCATATTGCAAGGAATGCAATCAAACTTATCACAGAAAGAATATGGATCTTCAGCTTGAGCCTCATTATACTTGCATGCTCCAAACTTTGGCTCACTAACAGCCTTTTTACAAAGGTGAGTTAGGTGATTTGTTGAGCCACATTTCTGACATTGCTTCCTTGGAGCATCTGCAACATAGGCATAATTGTTGCTCTTATTTACACCTTTTTTTCCATTTATGTTCTTTTTCTTCTTCCCAGTATTTTCAGTTTTGATCACTTTTATTGGGGTCTTAGTAGCTTGACTCACTCAGTAATGGAAGTGGATTATGCATCTTTATTTTCTCTGTCTTCATCTACAATTTCTTGCTTGATTTCCAACTCTATTTCACTGAAGTTTACTTCACAAACTTTAAACAAAGGTGCATTTACTCTTTTCAGCATCACAGGAACATTTTGGTTCTCAATTTCTTTTACTTTGTCAGCTTCAACTTTTTTGTGAGAATTCAAGGCCTCATAGTCCAAACCAATAGCTATGTTAGCACATGGTTTGTTTTAGACATGATACTAACAAATCAATTGAGATGCATTCTTGAATGATTTGAGCTTCAAAACATTTTTCTCAATTCTTTCTCTCAACACTGCCCCTACTTCTCTAGCAACTTAAGGTTGTTCTTGAGGTACTCATTTTCTTGTTTGACTGTTTCAAGACCAACAAGCTGCAATTCTAGCTCCTGTTTTTCAATCTCATTAATTTTTGATAGCCTACTCACTTCCTCAGTAGCTGCCATCATGCTTGTGTGGATATGAAACATATCTACACTCATTTTCTCAACAGTTTCTTTATATTGAATGGCATTTAATTCAATTATAGTTAGAATAGGTATCTCCGATTTGGATGCAGATGATTCTCCTTGCTCTAGAGCCATGAGAGCATAATTTCCATATTCTTCACATCCTCATCATCTGTATCATCAATACTTTTTACTTCTGCAATGTAATGTTTTCATTGTTACTTTCTCCAGAGTGGTTCATACTTTACTTCTAATTCCAAATAAGCCTTGTCTTTCTTTATTTTTTTTGGCTTTCTACACTCAGTGGCAAAGTGACCTAGTTCATTACAGTTATAGCACCTTATTTTTGATCTGTCAACAGAACCTGACTTGTAGCCACTTTTTTCAGCTGAATTGAACTGAGTTTTTTCTTTTCAATTGTTGTTGTTGGATGTCTGATCCTTGTTCTTGAAGTACTTTGGCTTCTTAACCCTGATGTTAGAGAATTTCTTTGCAAGATAATCCATCGACTAGTCCATCTCATCCAGTTCATCAAGGGTGTAGAATTCATCATCTTCCAGCTCTAAAATGACTTACTTTTGTGGCTCCTTATTTTTCTGCTCAACGGCTTGAACAACTGGAGTCTGAGCTTCTAGTTCATCTTCAGATATTTAATTGTCATTTTCTACCAAGGCACTTGATCCTTCAATAACATGCCCTTGACTAGCTTTCAATGACTTCCTCTATAATATTTTTAGCTCATAGGTCTTCAAAATACCATACAAGACATCCAATGTTATTATGTTTAAATCACTTCCTTCCATGATAGCAGATATCTTTTTCTCTAGATGATCTGGAATGGTGAGCAAAAATTTAAGGCTAACCTCTTCAGCTTCATAATACTTGTCATGCAGCTGCAAATCATTTATCAATTTCTTGAATCTTTTAAAAACTTCAGTTATGCCTTCCTTTGGTTTTGCCATAAAACCTTCATATTGTGACACCAAGATCCTTCATTGATTAGATCTAATCTCTTATGTTCCCTCACACAGTATTTCTATTTCCTCCCTGATCTGTTTAGTTGGCTCACAATTAAAAATGTTATTATACATCACATTATCAAGAGACTCAATCAATATGAGTTGTAAGCTTAAACCTTTTCTTTTTCAAGCTCTGTGTAGGTTGAGGGATCTTTAAGTATAAAATGTGCAGGTATAACCATGTGTCCATCTGTAGATTCATGAACCATTTCCATAGGAATGAGGGATCCATTCTTGAGAATATGAATGTACATAGGGTTGGTTATCCTTATAAACAGCGTCATTTTCTTCTTCCATAATATGTGTAGTTGATCTTGTCATAGACAGGTATCTCGATACTGCTTAATTTCTGAGCACTCATTCTTCCAAGATCTTTATCTGTTTACTTTCATATTTTCTCTGATACCACTTGTTAGATATTGGGTGCAGTGAAATATAACACAGAGGGGGAGTGAATATATATCTTTGGATTTTAATCAACTTTGATGGTGTTAGGCTTAATTTGAACAAAACAATTATGAACTTGTAGAAATAAATTGTTTGACAGTAATCATACAAAACAAGATATCAAAAACTCACTTGATTGTATTAATCAAATTTGTTTTGCTACAAATCTGTATTCTTAAAATAATGAACTCAGCTACAAATCTTGAGAGAGAATACAAGATTTTTCCAAGATCTGTTTTCTTACTTCTAAATTAAGGATCCGTGCATGCTTTATAGACCAATAACACGGGATTACAAAACTTGCACTAATATGTACTAAATAGTTTCTAAAGTTATCTTATCTATTTCCTTTTTTGGTGTTAGAAAATCTGTGCAGAATCTTGTAGGTCTGTGACCATCCTTTGTCCAGTGAATCTTGGCCCTTGATCTTGTATTCTTCAAGCTGCTTTTGCAGTCTTTCCAATTAAGTGAATGAATTGTTTGTTGACTGATAATCTTGAATCTTGAACTTTTCTGTATTCTGAATTATGAGCTTTTGTTCTGTAGAGAAGTGACATATCGATAAGTAAAATGACTTATCAACATCTCGAGTTATCGAGGTCTCTAGTTTTCGACATGTAGAATAGATTGTCGACATCTCTGGTTCCAGATATGGGCTTTTGACTTTTTGACATCTTGAGGTCTCTACATTAGGATTTTTGACTTGTCGATATCTCTAGATCTCTACATGAAGAAGTGGTTTGTCGATATCTCCAGTTCTTTATATATATTTTTTGACTTATCGATATCTGAGATCTCTATATGTAGGCTAACTTGTTGATATCTTATGGGACTTCTCTATAAGTTATTTTGGACTTCTCAATATAGTTCTCGATATCTCTTGATCTGTAACTTGTCGATACTTTACTAAGAATATTTTTCTAGAAAAGTATTATTTAAAATCCAAGCTGATACACTTCTCTTTGAGGCATGATCAGGAATTGATCTTCTTCCAAAGTTTATTCCTTAGCTTAAAGGTTGTTCACAGAAAAATCCCTCAGCCTAATCTAGTAAACTTTTTTACAGACTCAAGAAATATAAATACAGAATACAAATATAGATTATCATACAATTTAACTTTAGGTTCATCAATATGACTTAGTCTTGTTATGTACAAGCATGTCTTGCACAACAGCATATACTATAATTTTATAAGAAGTATTGTGAAAGAAAAAATAAATTAAATTTAAAAAAGAACCCATTTGTAAGTGAAATTGAGCATGTGCATCGGAGGGAAGTGGTCACTTCTTTTACGAGCCTAGTTTTTTATTACGTGGCATGAAGTGGGATCCGGAAAATTTGTAAGTGGGCATGCATCATTGGAGGCGCTCCGACGCCACTGACTCAGTTGCCGCATCAACATGTAGATCTTTGTACTTTTTTTACAGGGAGGTCAGTGCTTCAACTATTTCTTTTATATTATTATTGGAGATGGTTTAGGATAAATAGTTGTTATCGAAAATCTTATATACAATCGTTATATACAATTGTTATCAGATGGGATTAACTGAGATTCAACGTGGATGTGTATTTTTATTCAGCATGGTGTCTATAGTGTGCGTGCCCGTTTGCTGTAGTGGGATACTCTAAATGACATGGGCAAGTCAAAATATCAAAATTTAGCGTTGAATGATTTTGAAAAAAATGGTCGTGGTCACCCCAGTCGTCAGCGCCCAAATACTTTTCTTTATAACTTTCATATTATTTAATCATACTTTATATGTTTTCTTCCATTTCTTTTCTTGATTTTGCAATTGTAGTATTTTAAATTTAGTAAATTAAACTAAATTGATTTATAAAATATTATTTAACTGTAAATATAATTATATTTTTTGATATTTATTTAAATTAATTATAAAGATATTATAATAATATAGCTATAAGCATTTATTCTAATTTTATAAGAAGTATTGTTAAATAAAAAATTATTTAAATTTAAAAGGGACCTATTTGTAAGTGGAATTGGGCTTGTGCATTGAATGGAAGTGGCTACTTCTTTAGGAGCCCAGTTTTTTGGGCACGCAATAGTAGAGGTGCTCTGACGCCACTGACTCTGTTGCTGCAGTAACATGCGTCTTTGTACTTAATTTCATAGGGAGGTCAGTACTTAGGCCAAATAATTTTTATCGAAAATTTATATATAATCGTTATATACAATTGTTGTCAGATGGGATTAACTGAGATTCGGTGTAGATTTATATTTTTGTTCAGTGTGGTGCCTATAGAAACTATTATATTAGATTAATATAAAGGCTTATGTTAGCTTCTAGTTTTTATTTTTACTAACTTTACAACCCGTGCGATGCACGGGTATTCATTAATATTTCTATATTATTTAAAATTATAATAAAAAAAATTAATCATTACCTTATTAGTATATTTATAAATAAAAATATAAATATTTATTGTTGGTGCGATTTGAACCTGAATCTTGGGTAGTGTATAAATAATAATATAAATATTTGCTGTTGGTGGGGTTCGAACCTGAAAGTTTTAATAGTGTATAAATAATAATAATATAAATTATTGTTGTTGACGGGGTTCGAACCTGTGAGCTTGAGTAATGTATATTATTTTAGTATTTGTATCTAACAGTCATGATCACTTGATTAAAAAATTTGACGGTTATAAATGAGGATAACCAAAATATATCAAATTATACCACATTCCGGTTATTATAGTATAGTATAGATTCATAATTTTTTAATATGCATCCGTTTCTCGAAATTGCAACATATGGGAATTGTATTAAAAAATTGAAAACAGAAAGGATAAATATGTATTTAAAAGAACGATTTTTCTCCGATACACATATAGCTACGTAATAAATAATTATGTGACAAATTTTAATTGATATATAATTTATAAATGTTGATATATCCATGCCCAATTCCACCAATAAAGAAAATAAGAAAAATAATAAATAAATAAGAGTTAGTACTTAGTGGCCCCTAGATCTTATTACCATTCACAATATTTGTCATAAAATTCTACTAGAATCTAAAAAATAAATACGAGTTAGTGTTTAGTGGGCCCCTAGATATTATTACCATTCACAATATTTGTCTTAAAATGGTATAGTAGATAGTAGTGGAATTTAATGACAACTGAAATAAAGGGCAACAAATCTAAGGGATACATCGAGGATAAAAGGGCAACAAATCTAGCGGATACATCGAGGAGAAATTTCCTTTGGAACAGAGGGGACCGAATAGAGTCTGTGACAACACTGACTGAGTTGTTGCAGCTTAATAAGAAGTTGTATATTTAGAATTAAAAAATATTTTTAGATAATATTCCAATACCTTTCAAGTTTTAAATTTGCAATAGCTTGTTGAGATTTTGGTGATTTAACTTAATTAGGATGTAGTCTAATTGAAATATATACATTTGCTCCTCCCGCTGCCTTTGATACTATGTCAAGGAACCGGTCGAAGGTCGAGGTATTAGAGAAAGACCCTTACTGTGTTGATATATTAATATTCTTACACTCTATCTACTAAATTTTAATTTGTGTATGTGTAGTGCATAGGAAGTAAACCAAATTGATCGTTATATAGGACATTAGAACTAAACAGATGGCGGTAATGTTGGTGTAAAAAACAATTTAACCACTAAATAACTGCAGGAATGCTCGGTTTTTGGTTTTGACATTACTCTTAGCTCCAGATAATCAAAGACTGACTGAACATCAAAAGAAGTATCCATCTTATCTTAAGGATGACCCTTATTAAAGATTAGCTAGCGAGCATCACATTAACACTAAAGTAACAAAAGCCAAAATAATTAGTAGTCTTTCAATATATAAATTTAATCGTTGTGTATTGGTGACAACAAAAACTTGAAAACTTTGAACAAGGTTATTCCTATTTTCATTTCACTCACCACCAAAATCACGATTCCCCAACACCTCTCAACTTCCATGCAGACCACGGTCGATGCCCTTACTAGTAGAATCTTACCGAGAGAATGAAGGCAAAGGCAAATTATGACTTGATAAAGAGGTTGTACAAGAGATAGGAGAGTGAGAGGGCTAGTATTGGAGGTTGATTTTGGTTTTTTATTATCCTTTATTTTGTTCTGTGTGTGTGTGTGCGACAGAGAGAGAGGGAGTATTAAGTGCTAGGTTAACGTGCATGATATAATTAATTGTTAGGTTAATAGCATTAATTTCGGTTCGGGTTATTCGGTCAGTGCTGCTGTGCTGGCATGAGCCCCGAACACGACCAATTTGGTTCGGTTTTTTCAGTAAGGCAAATGTATACAAAACCGAATTTAGCGTTAGCAAACTGTTTTGACTAGTTTGATTTGGTAGGTTTGTCCATTCTTCAGTTTTTGTGTTGTGTCGATGTGTGTCCATTGAAAAAGAGAGGTAGATATCTTTTGTGTATAAATAGGACTGCAATAGCAACTTCTGGTTGCAGTATCAGGTTAATTTTATCTCATAATACTTTTGTTGGTGTGGACTAGATAGAACAGCTGAGACAACAGTCGATTCAATTTAGAAATTTATGCTATTTTAATTGTTTGCTTTCTCTATATTTTGCTAGATATTGTTTGATAAGACATATGAATTACCAAGTAAAGGTTTGAAAGGGCTTGCACATAGTATATTTTACAGATTTCCTTTCTTACAGTAGTTAAGGAATTTGGAGATTCCTTTAAGTAGGAAATAATGATTTTAGATTATGCTTTCTATATAGCTGTGCTTTTCTATTTGTTTTAATGCTTTCTTTGAACTCATGTAGGAGTCTATTTATTGGTTGTGACAGGCAAAGTCTTTTCAATTTTGAGTTTTTTTTATTTGCGGTTTATTCACAGGAGAACTCAATGTTTGGAAACACATTCAACGTTGTTGTGTAAATAGCATAGAATTGTAATCAACATAATACAGTATTAATTTTAAATGTAAGGGTGTTTTTAGTCATGTAATTGCATTGCTGCTTAAATATTTCTGGTAGCATTGTTTATCATAAAGTTTTATGTCATTTTTTGTCTGCTATCTGCTACGTTTGCTGGGAACATGTTTGTCTTCTATATCCAACTTTATAAATGTTTTATCGGTAAAAGCCTTTGAGCATTTTAATTGACTAATACAAGAAAATACTTAAAAATTTTAGGGATTATCTTGTTTATTTGTTATTTAGTATAAGGTTTTGACTAATTTTTCTTATTCTTGAGTAACAGCATTGGTCTCCGTACCTTGGTCATCACTTGTGATGCATTCATAACCTGCTACCATGCTGCTAACTTTGAAGGGTTAGTATATCTTTCCACTTACACCAATATCATTTTTTTTCTGAGTCGCTATTTAAAAATCGCTTGTACTGCAGATGACTCTTGTAAACTCTTATGTAGAGTTTATACAACATAATTGCACATAATTATTTGCTGCTATGCACATTAGTTGTTCTTAAGTGTAATTTAGGAACAATGATGCGCAGTGGCCTGTTGGATTTTATTTAATCTAAACATGTTTTATTTAAATAATATATAGTTGTTGAAAGTACATTTTAGTGTTAGACTTAGTCATTGGGTGTTTGCATATTAGTAGGAACTGAATAAAGAAAGTAGGTTAGTGATAGGAGTTTGTTTAGCTGCATGCCTAGTTTTTAGCTTGCTTTGTACTTGCATATTGATTCTTGTACGTTGATCTATTTTAATATAGAAGTTTATCTCCTTCCAACTCTAAATACAAACAGGTGTGTGTGTGTGTATTGTGTTTTAGTGCTTTACGTGTATGTGTATATTATGTTTTAGTGCTTTACTTGGTATCAGAGCCACGGTAACCGCTTAAGTTTTCAGACACGATGGAACAGAAAGACAAGACAAAAGAAAGTACAAATATTGGGCTAAGTTATCCTATGCTTACCAAGACGAATTATACAGCTTGGTCTCAGAAGATGAAAGTGATTATGCAGGTGTATGGCTTGTGGGAGGCGATCAAACCAAAGGACTTGAAGGGGACTGTTGAGGACAAAATGGACAAGCGAGCCTTGGCAATTATCTATCAAGGGATTTCGGAGGAGATGTTGCTGACACTTGTAGAAAAGAAGACATCGAAAGAGACTTGGGAAGCTGTGAAAACAATGAGTTTGGGAGCAGACAAGGTGATACAGGCAAAGGCTCAAACGCTGAAAGGGGAATTTCAAAGCTTAAGTATGAAATATGGGGAGCAGTTAGATGACTTCTACATGAAATTACATGGACAGGTCACTAACATTCGAGCACTAGGAGAGAAGATGGAAGAGAGCTATGTGGTGAAGAAACTTCTCAGAGCAGTTCCCTCGAAATTTTTACAAATTGCGTCTGCTCTGGAGCAATTCAGAAATTTGGAGGAGATGTCAGTGGAAGAAGTCGTTGGTTCTTTGAAGGCCCATGAAGAACGGTTGTGTGGGACAAGTGAGATGAATCAAGGGCAACTCTTACTGACAGAGGAATAATGCGAAAGAGAGAAAACCACGAGGGACAATTGTTATTGACTCGTGAGGAGTGGATGAAAAAAAACCAAAGAAGGGAATCGAGGTCCTAGTCAGAACCGGGGATAAGAATCAAACCGAGGATGATGTGATAGGAGCAGGATGAGGTGCTTCAATTGCCAAGCATTTGGATATTTTGCATACGAGTGCCGAAAATCACGACGTGACAAGGAACCGCAAAAAGAAGTGAACCTCACCCAAATCCAAGGTGATGAACCAGCGCTATTGATTGATGAAATCAAAGAACCTGTGAAGGAGATGATGTTGCTAAATGAAGAAATGGTAGTTCCAAAGCTAACAGAGAAAAATGAGGGATGCAAGGATTTGCAAGTGTGGTACCTGGATAATGGGGCGAGCAATCACATGACTGGACAATGGGAAAAATTCAAAGAGTTGGATGAAAGTGTGACTGGAAAAGTGAAGTTTGTGATGGGTCTAATGTGACTATAAAAGGCAGGGGAGTAGTGTTATTTAAATGCAAGAATGGTGAAGAGAAGACATTAAGCGAGGTATATTACATCCCTACCTTGTGCAATAATATTATTAGCTTGGGTCAACTTTCGGAGGCTGGTAATAAGGTTATCTTGGAGGGAGAATATTTATGGGTGTATGAGGAACATGGTCGACTGTTGATGAAAGTGAAGAGGAATGAAAATTGTCTCTACAAAATAAGCCTTGAGGATAGTAGCCCTAGGTGTTTACTCTCAAAAACTGAGGAAGATACATGGCTATGGCAAACAAGGCTCGGCCATGTCAATTTTCAGGCCTTAGAACTCATGTCAAAGGAGAAATTAGCATATGGAGTTCCGAAGTTAATTCAACCAAGGAAAAAATGTGAAGGATGCTTGATGACAAAGTTGGTAAGAAGTCCGTTCCCAGCAAATACGAGCTTTGAAACAAAGAAGCCCCTTGAACTAGTGTATGCAGACATTTGTGGCCCGATCACGCCTGAGACTTCTGGAGGTAATTGATACTTTCTCTTATTTGTCGATGATTATAGTAGGAAAATGTGGGTATATTTGTTAAAAGAAAAAAGAGATGTTTTTGCAAAGTTCAAAAATTATAAGGCAGTGGTAGAGAAGAGGATGGAGAGAAGTTTAAAAATGTTAAGGACAGATCGAGGTGGTGAATTTTGCTCGAATGAATTTAAATTATTTTGTGAAGAAATGGGGATTGAACTTCAATATACAGCCCCGTATACCCCGCAACAGAACGGGGTAGTCGAGAGAAGAAATAGAACCGTGGCGGCGATGGTTTGGAGCTTTCTAAAAGAATCGAAGTTGCCATCAACCATGTGGGGGGAAGCGTTAAGGCACATAATATACGTGCTTAATCATTTACCAACACGAGCTCTAAATTGTACAACACCGTATGAAGTTTGGGGAGGCAAGAGACCAGATTTGGGACACCTTAAAGTATTTGGTTGTGTAGCGATCATGAAGATAGTGATTTTGCAAGTGATGTGGTTGATCGAAGGAGCACTGGTGGGATGTGTTTTTATCTAAATGGAACCTTAATTTCATGGGCATCGTAGAGACAGAGGATCATTGCACTGTCTTCGTGTGAAGCGGAATATATAGTTGCAACAACAGCAGCATGCCAGAGTATTTGGCTTCAAGGTCTGCTAAGGGAAATCTCTGGGCAAGAAATTGGGGCTGTAGTGTTGCATGTAGACAATAAGTCTGCAATAGAGTTGATGAAGAACCCTGTGCTACATGGAAGGAGCAAACATATAGACGTTCGCTTTCACTTCATTCGTGAATGCATAGAGCGTGGAAAGCTGGTTATATGTTATGTGGGAACTCAAGAACAGAGGGCAGATATTTTAACTAAAGCATTGGGAAAAGTTAAGTTCGAAGAGATGAAGGTGTTGATTGGAGTCGAGAACCTTGCTTCCAAACGCTGAGTATTAAGTCTGGAGAAAATATGTTTAGCTTAAGGGGGAATATGTTGGATTTTATTTAATCTAAACATGTTTTATTTAAATAAAATATAGCTATTGAGAGTGCATTTTAGTGTTAGACTTGATCATTGGGTTTTTGCATATTAGTAGGAACTGAATAAAGAAAGTGGGTTAGTGATAGGAGTTTGTTTAGCTGTATGCCTAGTTTTTAACTTGCTTTGTACTTGCATATTGATTCTTGTATGTTGATCTATTTTAATATAGAATTCTATCTCCTTCCAACTCTAAATACAAACAGGTATATGTGTGTGTGTATATTGTGTTTTAGTGCTTTACGTGTGTGTGTATATTGTGTTTTAGTGCTTTATGGCCAAGTGGGAAAACTTGACTCCTATTAGGTTTCCAAAAATTCCAAACCATCAACTTTTATTAGTGTATTTCTGATAGACGAGATTGTGTTTCTAATATTAACATGCGGAAATTTTCTTGAAAAAAGTTCGTACACATGTTATTGTTCAAAACACAGTGTTTCCCTGGAGTCTGAAAGTTTTGGTGTTTCCATTAGTGATTGCAACATACTTTGATTATAAAGATGACGCTCAAAAGGTGTCTGGTGCAGGTGTGTGCGATGCCTGAGACATCTAAAAGATGACTATTATGTCATTAAAAGGAAGTTTGGGACATTGTTTCAGGTGAGTACACTCCATCTTTCCTTTACGCATAGATTTCATTCTTTAACCATTAGCAATTTGAGCCAACATCTACATCCTTTTCAGATTCTAAGTTCAACTCTTGTACTTGTATACAGCACATCACTTTGAGACATTTGAAGACATCATGTTAATCTTAATGGTGTAAGTATATTAATTCGTCTTTCAAAGGTCTATTGGATCCTCGAAATCAGAACATCAAAAGCTAGGAAGTATTACAACTATGTGAATTTCTTATGAACTAATATGCTTTTACTAAATCATATGTATTTGGGATTGCAACATTTCTACTATTTTCTGTATTTCATACTTGCCTCTCACTTTTCATTTCCTACTTCTCTTTCTAGAAAAAATCCTATTGTGTTAAATGCAGCTGGAGGATCAAATTCTAGCTGCTGGGGGAACATATCCAATCATTGAGTATCCCCGTAAAAAGACGAGGAGTGCTTTAATTCCTAAACATCAGAGAGTTTACGGGGATTGACGTCTATCGTTTGTTAGTGTTCAGGGATTTGGTTGAGAAGCCCCATGTAGATCTTCAGAGCTGAGCAGTGAAATTTAGAATTCTTGAATATTCTAGCTAGGGGAGTTGTTTATTTGGTTGTGTACTTTCTATAGAATTAATACACACGCACGCTCTAGTATGTATATAAACTGAGAAGAAAACTGATGTATTAGCATGCCAAGAAAGAGTATACAAAACAGAATATAAATACAATAGAAAATGACACCTATAGAAGGAAACACGCAATGACAGCTCCTAACATGATTCTACTGCCTTTTATTCACCCTAATATTAAGCCATTACTTGCTGGCCAAATCCTCACATATCAATCATAATATTCTAATTTATTTGATGTGTTTAGATTAGATATCCAACACATTCCCCCTAATCTGAACACACCTCCAGCTCACACACTCGGCACGAACTCAGCAAGATCAGTGATACCTATTGCTTTCCTCATTTCTTTGAACTTAATTCTGCCCAAAGGCTTGGTTAAAATATCAGCACGCTGTTCTTGCGAGACCACGAACTTGACCACTAGTTTTCCTTCCTCAATACACTCGCGGATGAAATGAAAACGCACGTCTATATGTTTACTTCTCCCATGCTGCACTGGATTTTTTATTAACTCAATTGCAGACCTGTTATCAACATGGAGAATAACTGGTCCCAACTGTTGACCTGTGATTTCCTTGAGCAACCCTCGTAACCACACACTCTGACATGCAGCTGTGGTAGCTGCCATGTACTTAGCTTCACACGAAGAAAGCGCGACCACCCTTTGTTTTTGCGAAGCCCATGAGATCAGACTCCTGTTCAGATAAAAGAACATGCCTCCTGTACTTCTCCTATCTATCACGTCACCGGCCAAATCACTGTCCGAAAACCCTGATAACACCCTTCCATCATTTTCTGTTGCATAAACCAGTCCATAATCAACTGTTCCTTTCACGTATCTCAGTATGTGATTCAGTGCCTGATGATGTTTAATCGTCAGTTTCTCCATAAACCTGCTCACCACACCCACAGCATATGAGATGTCGGGTCGTGTATGAGTTAAATATCTCAGGCTTCCAACAATGCTCCTGTATTCTGTGGCGTCTACCAACTTTCCCCCCCAATCCTTGTCGAGTTGAATTTTATTTTCCATAGGATACCTCGACCAGTTACAATTTGCCATTCCACTCTTCTCCAACAATTTCTTTGCATAGGCAGACTGTTTTATTGTAGTGAACTCTCTCCCTTGATTCACTTCCAACCCCAAGTAAAATGACAACAGCCCCAAGTTACTCATCTCGAATTGCTTGTTCATCTCGGCCTTAAAATCTTCAATTTCTTGTTTGTCAGACCCTGTAACTAACAGGTCATCAACATAAATACTTACTATGATTACATTGTTACCTGACCTTTTCGTATATACTGCTTGTTCGTGTAAGCACCTGTTAAATCCCAGTTCCTTCAAGCATTTATCTAAGCGAGCATTCCATGCCCGAGGAGCCTGACGAAGCCCGTACAATGCTTTCACCAGTTTATACACCTTCCCTTCTTCCCCTTTCTTTATGAAACCCTCAGGTTAGGAAACATACACTTCCTCACTAAGTTCACCATTTAGAAATGCTGCTTTAACATCGAGGTGATGGACTTCCCACCCTTCCTTGGCTGAGAGTGCTAATAACAATCGTACAGTATCCAGTCTTGCCACAGGCGCAAAAACTTCATCGTAATCTATTCCCTCTCTTTGAACATACCCTTTCGCCATGAGACGGGCTTTGTATTTAACCACATTCCCCTCCGGATCTTTCTTCAATTTATATACCCATTTAAAACCAATTGGTTTATGTCCAAGTGGCAAGTCTGTCAAAACCCACGTGCCATTTTTCTCAATTGTGTCAAACTCAACTCTCATTGCAGCTTCCCATTCCTTCTCTCCAGTTGCTTCATTAAATGATACCGGGCTCTCCAATTTTAACAGCATCAGCTCATCAATCGCATTAATAATTTCTGTTTCACCATAGATCTCGTCTAATGATCTGAATTTTCCAGGTTCACTACTGCCTGAGTCCGATTCATTTGATGTCTCCCACAACGACCCAGCTGCTGACATTGGCGACTGCACAGGTGTGATTTGTTCATCTTCCACCTCAACAATATTCTCATTACTTGATACATTCTCCATCTCAATATATTTACCTGGGATCACCAATTCATTCTCACTACCTTGTTCCCATTTCCAGAACCGTTTTTCTTGAAAGACTACGTCCCTGCTGACGTGCACAGTCCCGGTTTGCGGATCATACAATCTACTCCCTTTAGTACCTGGTTCCTTTCCCAAATATACAACCATTTTCGATCGATCATCTAATTTTTTTATTCTTACTGCTGGAACTCTCATGAATGCTGTGCACCCAAATACCTTTACATGCTCCAAATCCGGTTTCACGCCATGCCACGCCTCATATGGTGTTCTCCCATTCAAACTACGAGTCGGCAAGTGATTTAATATATAGATCGTATGTCTCACGGCCTCACCCCACATATACGCTGGTAACTTCGCTTCCTTCAAGAAACTCCTTGTCATGGCTACCACAGTTCGATTTCTTCTCTCCACCACCCCGTTTTGTTGCGGGGTATATGGTGCTGTAAGATGCCTCTGAATCCCGTCCTTTTCACAATATATTGTAAACTCTTTTGAGAAAAACTCTCCACCCCGATCAGTGCGTAATATTTTTATGCTTCTTTCAGTACCATTCTCAACTAATGCTCTGAACCTTTTAAACATCTCGAATGCACTACCCTTTTCCTTCAACATGTATACCCACATTTTTTTACTAAAGTCATCAACAAACAATAAAAAATACTGATTACCTCCGGGAGTGGTTGGGGCAATTGGACCACAAATATCCGCGTGCACAAGTTCCAACAATTTTCTTGATTTGAATTGTGTCTCTGTAGGGAAGGGCCTCCTGGCCTGTTTAGTCATCAAACAACCATCACAGTGTTTCAGAGGCTTCATGAAGCTCGGAATTCCATATGCCATGTTCTCTCTTAACATGAGTTCCATTGCTTGAAAGTTCACGTGTCCAAGACGGGCATGCCATAACCACGTATCCTCTTCCATCTTTGCAAGTAAACATGAGTGCTTGCTATCCTCAAGACTAATCTTATACAATCGATTGTCAGTTTTCTTCACCTTCATTAAAAGTCTGCCATTTTTCTCGTATACCCACAAATACTCGTCCTCCATAACCACCTTGTTTCCGGCCTCGGACAATTGTCCCAAGCTTATAATATTATTACACAAGCTTGGGATGTAGTATACCTCCGTTAGCGTTCGTTCCTTACCATTTTTGCATTGAAATACAACCGATCCTTTGCCTTCAATATTCACAGTTGACCCATCACCGAATTTTACCTTGCCCGTCACATGCTGATCTAGCTCCTTAAATTTTCCCTTTTGCCCTGTCATGTGATTACTAGCGCCATTGTCTAAGTACCAAATTTTGGAATCCCTTTGTTTTTCACGATCTCCTAGCAGCTCCGGAACAACAGCATCTTCCTTAAGTAACATTGACTCCACCTCTGTTCGGCCCACTTCGACCATGAGTAGTGCCGGTTCATCCTCTTAAACTTTAGAGAGATTAGCTTCCTTTTGAACCTCCCTTTCTCTCCGTGGTTTACGACATTCATATGCGAAATGCCCATATCCTTGGCAGTTATAGCATCTCACCCTGCTCTTGTCACGAGTCACACGACCTCCCTCTCTCGCCCGATTATCACAACTATTTCGAGCACTATCTTTGTCCTTACGCTTCAACCACTCTTCTCGAGTTAAGAGTAATTGTCCCTCACTGATTTCTTTCTTTCTCCATTCTTCTTCTGTCAAAAGAAGTTGCCCATGGTTTATTTCAGTCGACCCCTTCAGCCTCTCCTCATGTGCTGTAAGAGAACCAATGACTTCTTCAACTGACATCTCATCCAGGTTCCGGAATTGCTCTATAGCTGATGCAATCTGTAAGAACCTGGTGGGAACAACCCTGAGAATTTTTTTCACAACATATGCCTCCTCCATTTTCTCCCCCAACACTCTAATATTGGTGACCAGACTATTTAGTTTGAGATAGAACTCATCGAATGCCTCGTTTTCTTTCATCTGCAGTACCTCGAATTCACGTTTTAATGTCTGAGCCTTGGCTAATTTCACTTTTTCCGCACCCATCGACATGGTTTTTAATGCATTTCAAGCGTCCTTGGATGTCTTTTTCTCCGCGATAGACAGCAGTACATCTTCTGGGACTTACTGGTAGATTACTGCCAGCGCGCGCTTATCAATCTTGTCCTCGAGTGCAGCCTTAGCATCCTTGGGTTCAATTGCCTCCCACACGCCGTGAGCCTGCATAAACACCTTCATCTTAAGCGCCCAGACCGTGTAGTTTGCTTTTGTCAACATTGGGTAACTCAAACCAAACGAACTCTCTTTAGCTTTGTTCGTCTCCATCTAGTAGGCTCTGATACCAAGTATAGAATTAATACACACGCACGCTCTAGTATGTATATAAACTGAGAAGAAAACTGATGTATTAGCATGCCAAGAAAGAGTATACAAAACAGAATATAAATACAATAGAAAATGACACCTATAGAAGGAAACACGCAATGACAGCTCCTAACATGATTCTACTGCCTTTTATTCACCCTAATATTAAGCCATTACTTGCTGGCCAAATCCTCACATATCAATCATAATATTCTAATTTATTTGATGTGTTTAGATTAGATATCCAACACTTTCAGAGTTATGTTTTCCTGTTGTGCTGAACTTTGTTTCTTATTTAGGTTGAAGATTGATTCAATTGCGGTGACAATAATGTTATTATCGCCTTTAAATTATTAACTGTTAAGGCAAGACCTCTCTGCCAGTCGCCTTTTCGCAAGTCACCATAATTTAGAGATGTTTTTCTGAGTTGATTCAGTTAGTTGTATGCCTATAAACAATTATGTGGAGACTCTGTTAAACAGTGCAAATTGCCATAGCCATGTTCGAATTTTTTACGGCTTGTGAGCGGTGGCGGATCCCGGTTCACATAAAAGGGGGTCGGATTTTTTTCCCTACTAAATCAACATATATAAGCAAAACTACAAATAACTATACATTACAAATAACTATGTATTAGCATAATGTAATATTTACGAGATCGCCGGCCTATAGAGATCTTCGCGAATAAATTTGAGCTTGATCTGACTCGGTTCATTAGGAATTTGAACTCGAGCACAAAAATGTATTTGTTAAGAAAATGAGCTAGAGCCGAGCTTTTGGCATATTCGGCTTGAAAAAAATTCAAAAATTAGATTTTATATATTAGATTATTGTGGATATTTTTGGCTGAATATCCTCTCTTAATTATTGTAGTTGCAACCGCTATAATCGATGCCAATTTTACCAACATATAAAGCCAATGATATTTAACATCTTTATATTTTTCAACCATCTTTTAAGCTAAGTCAGGCCCTTCAAATTTTGAAAATCGACTTTGATTCTCATGTCAACTATATAGTTAGAGTTGGTCAAATTCTAAATGTTGAACTAATTTGATCAAATTCTATATGATGAAGTCTTACAAATTGAACTAATTTTAACTTATCAAATGTTGTTAACGAATTATGTGGATCAAGACACAATAGGCATGAAATCAACGTCATGTAACTCTACCAACATGCTCGTTCATCTCTCACAATTGATAATCAATTACACTATTTATCAAACTAACTTTTAAATGATTTTAAAGTGATTTGGATTAGAAACGGTCGTTCAATATAAAATCCTATTTTTTGTCATCTCCTCTGAAATTTTATTCTCATTTGTAACTCTTAATTTTTTAAAATAAAAGAAGCATAATTCATTACGGTTTAGGAAAACTACAACTGATGTAATTCATTATCCGTGTGACTAATTATTTTTAGCTTCGTTGTCGGTGACATTATTGAGACAAACCAACCTCTATGTCTATTATACTAAAACCACGAAAATTTGGTCATGTAGTCACCGTGATTATAATAATTGTAATATATTTAATAATTTTGGTTTAAGCAAAATAATATATAAAATTTACCTGGCGAGATAAATAAAATTATACTATGTTTTAATCTTAAATAAAAATAAATTACATATAATTAGTTCAATTTGCAGGCTCGGGCTAAAATAAAATAATAAATACTATTAATCTTGCTCAATATATTATATTATTGGACCGGGATAAAACAAAATAAATATATGAAAAAAATTCATTTGATCAAAATAAATTCATTATGCTAAAATAAAATAAAAAAATATCATATATTCGATTTAAAATAAAATAATACTCTCTCCGTCCCTTAAGGTTCTTTACATTGGGGGACGGGGGATCGGCTCGCATTTAAAGGCTCCCATAAAGTAGGACTCCATAAAAAAATTAAATATATTTTCTTTTGAATAAACATATAATATTTAAATTTTTATATAGAAAAGAAAATTTTAAAAATAAAATAATAAAACTACACCGTATAGTAGACTTAAAATATGTGCCAAATATGCGGAAAAAAGAATACAAAGAAATGAGTGGGATGGAGGAAGTATTCACTAGAGCTAAAATAAAAGTAAAATTAAACTAAATTTAATTATGTAATCGGGGCTAAAAAATAATTTATATTATTGATTTACGCTAAAATAAAATTAAATTCAAACTAAAGAGAATTCTTATATTATTGATCTAGTTTAAAATAAAATTAAAGTCTACCTAATTATTTCGTAGATATAATGTAGGTTTAGAATAGTGGGATGCTTATGATCCAACTTTCATAACTGAATATTAAAGTTTGATAGTTGATTTTTGTGTATAATGTTTGGATTTATATAATTACAGTTTTGTTTAATTTCTCTAATATAAATACAAATTTTTTGGCCAAATTAAGAGCAGATTTCATTAATAATTCGAAAGAGACTCAATCGGGACAAACCCCCAACTGGTCATGCAACCAGGTTGAAAAAATAATAAACGAGCTGAAAAAATTAGCTGCTATATTTCCAGATTGCTTAACTAACTGAATACAAACATTTTGAAAATTCTGATAATGTCATCACCATGTTGCTTGTAGAATAGAGTCTTATCAAGTGTCCCTCTAGTAAATCCATGTTTGAGTAGAAATTCTGACTGTGTATCATGCCATTCTCTAGGTGCTTATTTCAATCCATAAAGAGCCTTCAACAGTTTACAAACAAAGTTTGAATGTGCGGCATTAAGGAATGCACTTTTCACACCCATTTGATAGACTTAAAATTTAAATGTGCAGCAAATGCAAGAAAAATTCTTATTGCTTCAATTCTTGCAACTGGAGCAAAAAATTCATCATAGTCAATTCCTTCTTTTTGTGTGTAGCCTTTGGAAACCAGTCTTGCTTTGTTCATTGTCACAATTCCATTTTTATCCATTTTGTTCCTAGACACCCATTTTGTTCCAATGATACTCTTATTCTTTGGAGCAAGAACCAATTCTCAAACTTTATTTCTTTCAAATTGATTTAGCTCTTCCTGCATAGCAGTTATCTAGTCGGAATCAAGTAGAGCTTCCTCAATTTTCTTAGACTCAATTTGAGAAAGAAAGCATGCATGCAAGCATTCATTTGTAGTAGCACTCATAGTTCTCACTCCATCATTTGGATCACCAATTATAGCATCTCTTGTGTGACTTCTATCCCATTTTCTGGTGTGATCATGTTGACTAGAGTTGTCTGCATTATATCCATTATTGGCATGGCTTGTGAAGCTATCATCTCCTTCTCCCCCTGAGTTTGTGCCACCAAATTCAGGTGTGTTTCTTTCATGAGATGAATTTTCATTTTCACAGTTCACTGGTTCATTTGATTCTTGCTCCATTCTCTTATTTGTGTTGATCTCAGCTTCATCTTCAGAATCACGGTCAATTTTTAGATTTTCAAATTTTAGGCCTTCAGCTTCAATTTCATCAAGGCATTCCAGGCCTGAAAACTTGTCATCATCAAATGACACATCTGTGATTTCCATAATTTTCTTTTATTATAATACATAAACTCTGCAGGCAGTTCTTTCCAATGAATATCCCAGAAAAATAGCTTCAAATATTTAGAGTCAAATTTTCCAACATATTCAGAGTTTTCTTTGAGCACAAAGCATTTGCTTCCAAACACATGCAGATGCTTTATAGTAGGCTTTATTTTTGTCAAAATTGAGTAGGGTCACTTGCCAAGGTTTTTGTTGATTAGGTATATGTTTTGAGTATAGCATGCTATGTTGATGGCTTCTTCCCAAATATTAGTTGGCAAATTGGCATCTTGCAGCATTGTTCTTGCAGTCTCAACTAGAGTCATATTCTTCCTTTCAACCACACCATTTTATTGAGGTATTCTTGCAGCTGAGAACTCTTGAACAATGCTCTTGTCTTTGCAGAATTCACTTAAAGATACATTATTAGATTATGTGCCATTATCACTTCTCAATCTTTTAACACAATTTTGATCTTCAGCCTGCTTCTCAACTTTCTTTATGTGTTCAATGATGATGTATAGAGTTTTATCCTTTGAATGCATAAATTCCACCCAAGTGTATTTTGAGTAGTCATCCACCATCACCAATGCATATTTCTTTCTGGATATAGACAAGACATTAACTGATTCAAACATGTCCATGTGAATAAGCTGCAATGAAGCACTTATTTAATTTACAGTCTTGCTTTTGTGACTAGATCTCTTCATTTTTCCTTTTTGACAAGCTTCAGAAACTTCATTTTGAGCAAATTGCAGAGTTGGCATGTCTCTCACTAATTCATTTTTCACCAAGGTATTGATTGCTTTGTTATTCAGGTGAGAGAATTTCGTGTGCCAAAGTTTGCTTTGTTCACTAGATGCCTTGGTGTAGATGCAACATATTACATCCTTGTTTGCTGAATTTAAGTCTGCAACAAACAGTGTTCCTTTCCTTGCTCATTTCAGAGCAACTTCACCAGTTTTCTTGCTAGTGATTGAACAGTCTTCTTTGTCAAATATTACTTTGAACCCTTTGTTTGTAAGCTGGCTGACACTTGGAAGATTTACTTCAAGACCAGCAACTAGTGTTACATCATCAATGACAACATTTCCAGAAATCAACTTGTCATATCCCATTGTGAATCCTTTGTTGTTGTCTCCAAAAGTCACCAATGGGCCAGCCATATCCTCAAAATGTGATAGCAGGGCTTTATCACCTATCATATGCATGTAACATCCACTGTCAATGATTCATATGACTTTATTTTTCTTGCCTTGCATACAATGAGGATTAAGTGTGTTTAGCTACCCAAGCAGTGTTGGGCACTTTCTTCTTTTTCACAGAAGTTACAGAAGTAGAATTTGAACATTCAAAAAGAACAACATTAATATTTTGATCAGCATTATCCTTCTTGATTGCAGATCCAAGATTGACTTCCTTAAGATCTTTCCTCAATTTATGAAAGCTTGTCACAACCTTCATATTGCAAGGAATGCAATCAAACTTATCACAAAAAGAATATGGATCTTCAGCTTGAGCCTCATTGTACTTTCATGCTCCAAACTTTGGCTCACTAACAGCCTTTTTACAAAGGTAAGTTAGGTGATTTGTTGAGCCACATTTATGACATTGTTTCCTTGGAACATTTACAACATAGGCATGATTGTTGCTCTTGTTTACACCTATTTTCCATTTCTGTTCTTTTTCTTCTTTCCAGTTTTTTCAGTTTTGATCTCTTTTGTTGGGGTCTTAGTAGCTTGACTCACTACAGGCTTCTTCTCACATTCAGTGATGGGAGTGGATTATGCATTTTTATTTTCTCTGTCTTCATCTGCAATTTCTTATTTGATTTCCAACTCTACTTCACTGAAGTTTACTTCACAAGCTTTAAACAAAGGTGCATTTACTCTTTTCAGCATCACATTAACATCTTGGTTCTCAATTTTTTTTACTTTTTCAGATTCAACTTTTTTGTGAGAATTCAAGGCCTCATAGTCCAAACCAATAGCTATGTTAGCATATGGTTTATTTTTCTCATGATACTAATGAATCAACTGAGATGCATTTTTGAATGATTTGAGCTTCAAATCATTTTTCTCAATTCTTTCTCTCAACACTGCCTCTACTTCTCTAGCACGCTTAAGCTTGTTCTTGAGGTACTCATTTTCTTGTTTGACTGTTTCAAGACCAACAAACGGCAGTTCTAACTCCTATTTTTCAATCTCAAGAATCTCATTGATTTTTGACAGCCTACTCACTTCCTCGGTAGCTGTCATCATGCTTGTGTGGACATGAAACATATCTATACTCGTTTTCTCAACAGTTTCTTTATATTGGGTGGCATTTAATTCAATTATAGTTAGAATAGGTATCTCTGATTTGGATGCAGATGATTCTCCTTGCTCTAGAGCCATGAGAGTATAATTTCCATATTCTTTACCTTATCATCTGCATCATCAAAACTTTTGCCTTCTGCAATGTAAGATTTTCCCTGTTACTTTCTCAAGAGTGCTTCATACTTTACTTTTAATTCTAAATAAGCCTTGTTTTTCTTCACTTTCTTTGGTTTTCAACACTCAGTGGCAAAGTGACCTAGTTCATCACAGATATAGCACCATATTTTTGATCTGTCAACAGACCCTGACTTGTAGCCACTTTTTTCAGCTGAATTAAACTGAGTTTTTTCTTTTCAATTGTTCTTGTTGGATGTCTGATTCTTATTCTTGAAATACTTTGGCTTCTTAACCCTGATATTAGAGAATTTCCTTGCAAGATAATCCATTGATTGGTCCATCTCATCCAGTTCATCAAGTGTGTAGAATGCATCCTCTTACAACTCTAAAATGACTTGCTTTTGTGGCTCCTTATTTTTATGCTCAACAGTTTGAATAACTGGAGTCTAAGCTTCTAGTTCATCTTCAGATATTTTATTGTCATTTTATACCAAGGCACTTAAGTTTTCAATAACATGCCCTTCACTAGCTTTCAATGACTTTCTTTGTAACATTTCTAGCTCATAGGTCTTCAAAATACCATACAAGACCTCCAATGTTATTATGTTTAAATCTCTTCCTTCCATGATAGCAGATATCTTTTTCTCTAGATGATCAAGAAGGGTGAGCAAAAATTTAAGGCTAACCTCTTCAGCTTCATAATACTTGTCATGCAGTTGCAAATCATTTATCAATTTATTGAATCTTTCAAAAACTTCAGTTATGCCTTCCTTTGGTTTTTCCATAAAACCTTCATACTGTGACACCAAGATCCTTCATTGATTAGATCTAATCTCTTATGTTCTCTCACATAGTATTTCTATTTCCTCCCTGATATGTTTAGTTGGCTCACAGTTAATAATGTTATTATACATCACATTATCAAGAGACTCAATCAATATGACTTGTAAGCTTAAACCTTTTCTTTTTCAGGCTCTGTGTAGGTTGAGGGATCTTTAGGTACAAAATGTGCAGGTATGACCATGTTTCCATCTGTAGATTCAGGAACCATTTCCATAGGAATCAGGGATCCATTCTTGAGAATCTGAATGTACATAGGGTTGGTCATCCTTATGAACAGCGTCATTTTCTTCTTCCATAATATGTGTAGTTGATCTTGTCAAAGACATGTATCTTTATACTGCTTAATTTTTTAGCACTCATTCTTCCAAGATTTTATCTGTTTACTTTTATATTTTTCTCTGATACCACATTTTAGATATTGGGTGCAGTGAAATATAACACAGAAGGGGGTGAATGTGTTTCTTTGGATTTTAATCAACTTTAACGATGTTAGGCTTAATTTGAACAAAACAATTATAAACTTGTAGAGATAAATTATTTGACAGTAATCATACAAAACAAGATATCAAAAACTCACTTGATTGTATTAATCAAATTTATTTTGCTACAAATTTGTATTCTTAAAATAAAGAACTCATCTATAAATCTTGAGAGAGAATACAAGATTCTTCTAGATCTATTTTTTTTACTTCTAAAATAAGGATCCGTGCATGCTTTATAGACCAATAACACGGGATTACAAAACTTACACTAAAATGTACTAACACAATTTCTAAAGTTATCTTGTATATTTCCTTTTCTGGTGTTAGCAAATATGTGCAGAATATTGTAGGTCTGTGACCATCCTTTGTCCAGTGAATCTTGGCCCTTGATCTTGTATTCTTCAAGCTCCTTTTGTAGTCTTTCCAATTCAGTGAATGAGTTGTTTGTTGACTGATAATCTTGAATCTTGAACTTGTCTATATTTTGAATTATGAGATTGTAGAGAAGTGACATATCGATAAGTAAAATGACTTATCGACATCTCGAGTTCTCGACATATATAAATGACTTATCGAGGTCTCTAGTTTTCGACATGTAAAATAGATTGTCGACATCTCTGGTTCTAGATATGGGCTTTTGACTTGTTGACATCTTGAGGTCTCTACATTAGGACTTGTCGATATCTCTAGATCTCTACATGAAGAAGTGGGTTGTCGATATCTCAAGGGACTTCTCTACAAGTCATTTTAGACTTCTCGACAGATTTTTTGATATCTCTGGATCTGTGACTTGTCGATATCTGACTTAGAACATTTTTCCTAGAAAAGTATTATTCAAATACAAGCTGCTACACTTCTCTTTGAGGCATGATCAGGAATTAATCTTCTTCCAAAGTTTATTCCTTAGCTTGAACAGAAAAATCCCCCAGTCTAATCTACTAAACATTTTTACAGACTCAAGAAATACAAATACATAATACAAATATAGATTATTATACAATTTAACCTTAAGTTCGTCAATATGACTTAGTCTTGTTATGTGCAGGCATGTCTTGCACAACAGCATATACTATAATTTTACAAGAAGTATTGTAAAAGAAAAAATAAATTAAATCTAAAAGAGGACCGATTTATAAGTGAAATTGAGCTTGTGCATCGGAGGGAAGTGGTCACTTCTTTTACGAGCCTAGTTTTATATTACGTGGCACGAAGTGGGATCCGGAAAATTTGGAAGTGGGCACGCATCACTGGAGGCGCTCCGACGCCACTGACTCAGTTGCCGCATCAACATGCAGATCTTTGTACCTTTTTTACAGGGAGGTCAGTGCTTCACTTATTTATTTTATATTATTATTGGAGATGGTTTAGTACAAATAGTTGTTATCGAAAATCTTATATATAATCGTTATATACAATTGTTATCGTATGGGATTAACTGAGTTTCGGCTTGGATGTGTATTTTTATTCAGTATGGTGTCTATAGTGTGCGCATACGTTTTCTGCAGTGGGACACTCCAAATGACGTGGGCAAGTCAAAATATCAAAATTTCGCGTTGGATGATTTTGAAAAAAGTGGCCATGATCACCGCAGTCGGCAACGCCCAATTACTTTTCTTTATAACTTTCATATTATTTAATCATACTTTACATATTTTCTTCCATTTCTTTGCTTGATTTTGCAATTGTAGTATTTTAATATTAGTAAATTAAACTAAATTGATTTATAAAATATTATTTAACTATAAATATAATTATATTTTTTGATATTTATTTAAATTAATTATAAAGATATTATAATAATATATTTATAAGCATTTATTCTAATTTTATAAGAAGTACTGTTAAATAAAAAATAAATTAAATTTAAAAGGGACCTATTTCTAAGTATAATTGGGCTTGTGCATTGAATGGAAGTGGCTACTTCTTTTGGGAGCCCAGCTTTTTATTATGTGACATGAATTGGGATCCAGAAAAATTGAAAGTGGGCACGCAACACTAGAGGTGCTCTGATGCCACAGTTACATGCATCTTTGTACTTATTTCTATAGGAGGTCAGTGCTTCAACTATTTCTTTTATTTTATTATGGTTAATGCTTCAATTATTTCTTTTATTTTATTTTGGTTTAGGCCAAATAATTTTTATCGAAAATTTATATATAATTGTTATATACAATTGTTGTCAGATGAGATTACTGAGATTCGGTGTAGATGTATATTTTTGTTCAGTGTGGTGCCTATAGAAACTATTATATTAGATTAATATAAAGGCTTATGTTAGCTTCTAGTTTTTATTTTTACTAACTTTACAACCCGAGCGATGCACGGGTATTCATTAATATTTTTATATTATTTAAAATTATAACAAAAAAAATTTAATCATTACCTTATTAGTATATTTATAAATAATAATATAAATATTTATTGTTGGTGAGATTCGAACCTGAATCTTGGGTAGTGTATAAATAATAATATAAATATTCGTTGTTGTTGTTGGGGTTCGAACCTAAAAGTTTTAATAGTGTATAAATAATAGTATAAATATTTGTTGTTGACGGGGTTCGAACGTGTGAGTTTGAGTAGTGTATGTTCTTTTAGTATTTGAATCTAACGGTCATGATCACTTGATTAAAAAGTCTGACGGTTATAAATGATGATAACCAAATTATACCCCATTCTGGTTATTATAGTATAGTATAGATTCATAATTTTTTTAATATGCATCCGTTTCTCGAAATTGCAACATATGGAAATTGTATTAAAAAAATTCAAAATAGAAAGGATAAATATGTATTTAAAAGAACTATTTTTCTCCGATACACATATAGCTACGTAATAAAAAAATATGTGACAAATTTTAATTGATATATAATTTATAAATGTTGATATATCCATGCCCAATTCCACCAATAAAGAAAATAAGAAAAATAAAAAATAAATAAGAGTTAGTACTTTGTGGCCCCTATATATTATTACCATTCACAATATGTCATAAAATTCTACTAGTATCTAAAATTAAATAAGAGTTAGTATTTTATGGGCCCCTAGATATTATTACCATTCACAATATTTGTTTTAATGCAATTTTAATGAACCCTTTTGGATTTTTTATAATGGGTTGTTACTTTCTTGATTTAAAAATAGGGGATTTTCGCCAAGGACTTTATAGACTTGCACAGGATGCAAGACCCAGACGATCCTGATCCTGAATATTTAAAAGAAATTGTTGACGTGTTCTTTCGAGATGTGGAAACTCGGCTAAATGTGGACATTTTACTGTATGTGTTCTATCTTCTTGTGTCTGTAGTCTTTTATTTTGGACCTGTTTGAAATGTGTTAAATAATCTGATTTTTATTTGTGGCTCGAATTGTGTTTAACAGTAAGGAACATGAGGAGGTTGATTATGGGAAAATGTCGTCTCCTTCAGAGAGTCCTCCGAGAGGTAAATTTCTATTTTGTTCAACTTAATAAGAAATTTTATATTGAGACTTAAAACATATTTTTAGATAATATTCCAATACCTGTTAAGTTTCAAATTTGCAATAGCTTGATGCGATTTTAGTGATTTAACTTGGGGGTAAACATAATTAGATGTAGTCTGATTGTATCATGTCAAGGAACCGGTTAATCTAAAACCCTAAGGTATTAGAGAAAGACCCTTAACGAGGTGTTATATTAATATTCTAACACTCTATCTACTAAATTTTAATCTGTGTATGTGTAGCGCATAGGAAGTAAACCAAATTGATCGTTTTTCAGGACATTAGAACTAAACAGACCGCGATAATGTAGGTGCAAGAAACAATTTAACCACTAAATAACTGCAGGACGTCCCTTATTGAAGACTAGCTAGCGAGCATCACATTAACACTAAAATAACAAAAGCCAAAATAATTAGTTGTCTTTCAACAAATAAATTTAATCTTCGTGTATTGATGATGACATCAAAAATTGAAAACATTGAACAAATTTATTCCTATATTCATTTCATTCACCACCAAAATCACGATTCTCCAACGCCTCTCAACTTCCATGCAAACCACAGCCGATGCCCTTACTAGTAGAATCTTACTGAGAGAATGAAGGCAAAGGCAATCATGACTATGACTTGATAAAGAGGCTGTGCAAGAGATAGGAGAGTGAGAGAGGGCTAGTATTGGAGTTTGATTTTGGTTTTTATCATCCTTTATATCATTCTGTGTGTGTGTGAGAGAGAGAGTATTAAGTACTAGGTTAACGTGCATGATGTTAATAGCATTAATTTCAGTTCGGGTTATTTGGTCCGTGCTGCTCTTCTGGCATGAGCCCTGAACACAACCAATTAAGTTCGGTTTTTTGAACAAGGCAAATATATACAAAACGGAAGTTAGCATTAGCGAACTGTTTTGACTAGTTTGATTTGGTAGGTTTTTCCGTTCTTCAGTTTATGTGTTGTGTCGGTGTGTGTCCATTTAAAAAGTGCGGTACATTTTTTTGTGTATTAATAGGACTGCAATAACTACTTCTGACTGCAGCAACAGGTTTTATCTTGTAATACTTTTTTCTTGGTGTGGACTAGATATAACAGGCGAGACAACAGTCGATTCAATTTAGAAATCTATGCTATTTTGATTGTTTACTAGTTATTGTTTGATAAGACATATGAATTACCAAGTAAAGGTTTAAAAGTGCTTGCACAGAGGATATTTTGTAGATTTTCTTTCTTACAGTTAAGGAGGAAATAATGATTTTAGATTATGCTTTCTATATAGCTGTGCTTTTTATTGGTTTTAATGCTTTATTTGAACTCCTGTAGGAGTCTATTTATTGGTTTTGACGCGCAAAGTCTTTATACTTTTGATTTTTTTATTTATTTGCGGTTTATTCCACAGGAGAACTCCATGTTTGGAAATATATTTAACGATGTTGTGTAAATAGCATAGAATTGTAATCAGCATAACACAGTATTAATTTCGAATGTAAGGGTGTTTTTAGTCATGTAATTGCATTGCTGTTTAAATATTCCTGGTAGCATTGTTTATCACAAAGTTTTATGTAATTTTTTGGCTGCTATCTGCTACGTTTGCTGGGAACATGTCTGTCTTCTATCCATTTTTGTGCATGTGTTATCGGTAAAACCCTTTGAGCATTTGAATTGACTAATACAAGAAAATACTTAGAAATTTTAGGGATTATCTTGTTTATTTGTTATTTAGTATAAGGTTTTGACTAATTTTTCTTATTCTTGAGTAACAGCATTAGTCTTCGTACCTTGGTCATGACTTGTGATGCATTCATAACCTGCTACCATGCTGCTAACTTTGAAAGGTTAGTATGTCACTATTTAAAAATCGCTTGTACTGCAGATGACTTCTGTAAACTCATATGTAGAGTTTACACAACATACTTGCACATAATTCTTTGCTGCTATGCACATAAGTTTTTATTAGTGTCTTTCTGATAGACGAGATTGTGATTCTAATATTAACATAAGGAAAATTTTTTCTCAAAAAAAAAACATAAGGAAATTTTCTTAAAAAAAGTCTGTACACACATTATTGATCAAAACAGAGTGTTTTCCTGGTGTCATCCATTAGTTTTGGTGTTTCCATTAGCGATTGCAGCCTACTTCGATTATAAAGATGACACTTAAAAGGTGTCTGGTGCAGGTGTGTGGAATGCCTGAGACATCTAAAAGATGACTATTATGTCATTAAAAGGAAGCCTGGGACATTGCTTCAGGTGAGTACACTCCATCTTTCCTTTACGCATAGATTTCATTCTTTAACCATTAGCAATTTTCGCCAACATCAACATCCTTTTCAGATTCTAAGATCAACTCTTGTACTTGTATACAGCACATCACTTTGAGACAATTGAAGACATCATGTGAATCTTAATGGTGTAAGTATCTTAATTCGTCTTTCAAAGGTCTATTGGATCCTCTAAATCAGAACATCAAAAGCTAGGCAGTATTACAACTATGTGAATTTCTTATGAATCAATATGCTTTTACTAAATCATATGTATTTGGGATTGCAACATTTCTAGTATTGTCTCTATTTAATATTTGTCTCTCACTTTTCATTTCCTACTTCTCTTTCTAACAAAATCCTTATGTGTTAAATGCAGCTCGAGAATCAAATTCTAGCTGCTGGGGGAACATATCCAATCATTGAGTATTACCGTGAAAAAACGAAGAGGACTTTAATTCCTAAACGTCAGAGAGTTTACGGGGATTGACGTCTATTGTCTGTTAGTGTTCAGGGATTTGGTTGAGAAGCCCCATGTAGATCTTCAGAGCTGAGCAGTGAAATTTAGAATTCTTGAATATTCTAGCTAGGGGAGTTGTTTATTTGGTTGTGTACTTTCAGAGTTATGTTTTACTATTGTGTTGAACTTTGTTTCTTATTTAGCTCGAGGATTGATTCAACTTTTACGGTGACAATAATGTTATTAACGCCTTTGAACTATTAGCTGTCAAGGCAAGGCCTCTCTGCAAGTCGCCTTTCGCAAGTCGCTACAATTTAGAGGTGTTTCTTTAAGTTAATTCAGTTAGTTGTAAGCCAATGAACTATTATGTTGTGACTCGGTTAAACAGAGCAAATTGTGGTGTAAACTGCATCTTTCTCTTCCATAGATATCATATATAGGAAGTTGAATGGATGTCGCATTGATGGCACATAGAATAATATAAGACTTGTTCGGTCCTTCCTCTACCGTCTTAAGGTGAGGTCTTAGAGAAATGCCTCTTCTAGGATCTTATATTCTAACACTCCCCTCACTCGAGAGCCTATTTATGGGTTAAAGAGTGGATTACGGGCGTCCATCTTTGGGGTATTAATTTGTCTTTCGTGTCCATGATAAATTGTGAGAAATATTGGGGGCAATGGAAATCGAACCTGAGTACTCTAACATCATCTTATTCTCTTTAACATAAAAGTATACTCCAAACAGTAGTCATGTTCGAATTTCTTACGGCTCATGAGTCGAATGAAATTGCTAATCTTCACTGCCCTTATTTCGGAAAATTGTGACTAATTATTTTTAACTTCGTTGCTACGGTTTTGGCTTAATATACTGTGACATAATTGGACAAACCAACCTCTACTTAAATTTCTTTATTTAAAGAACATTAAAACATCTTAGGCACTTGAAAAATTCCCGTAAGCCCGATTCGCGGGTATAGTTATTTTGAACGAAATTTGACTCCTTACCACAAAATTATCCTTAATAAATATTCTCACAAAATGTGGGTGCGTCCTACGTACATGGACGCATCTTCTATTTCCTTTGTCAAAGGACCACTTTGGTAAACGCTTCCACCAAAGTGGACGCATCCTACAGACTTAGGCGCGTCACCCATCTTACAGCGCAGCGCCGAGTTTGACTCTAATCAACCCGCGTTTAACCCGCATTGATCCAATACCAAATTTTGGGTATAACAACTACCCCCAAATTCCATACGCAGTTGAAAACAAAGTTGGAATTTTTATCCTTAAATTCAAACAACGAAATTTGGCTTACAAACACCGGACGCGTCGTCGGTTGAGGACGCGTCTTTTCATTCACTTTATACCTGTTGCGTTACAGCTGTCATCTACGTCAGCATACCCTCTTCTATAAATACCCTAAAATAAAATTCATATCATCACTTTACCCTCCCAAAAACCGTCGTCGTCGCCGTTCAAGCAGAAATTTCAAGTTCAAAAATCCGGCGATTTCTCCGCTCATTTCCCAATTTCCTTAGCTCAATCGAATCCCCAACTCATAAGGTATGTGGATCCTTCATTGTTTATTAATTTTACCGAGCAAATCGTCCATAATAAGTGAAAACTGTTCGTATCCTCCACCTTCACTTTATTTTTCTTCATTAGAAAGTTGTATGCATATGTGCATCTATCTGTAAATATGTTATATTTTGCTTCTTTGATCTTGAATTAAATGTTTGTAGGGTTTAAATGAACTTCCCCAAACCGATTAGAATTCCACTGTATTTCAGTTCTAGTGGACGCATCATCCTTATAGGGCGCGTCCTATTGTTCGCGTAATCTAACTGTCATAAGCTAAGTCAACAAAAAGAGAATAAACGTGTCATCAGACTAGGACGCACCTTATGCCATACCTATTAACAAAATTTCCCTGCGTTAGGCTTTCTAGGACGCGTCCTCACGTTAATCCTTATTTTATACTTCTTTTCCTTTACTCTTATTTCCCTTCTTTAAAATATGGACGCGTCCTTCCCTTCTTGTTTCAGCTGGAGGACGCGTCTTCATCTTCTCCATTCCACCCATTCAAGGTTCTCAACAAACGCCTTGGGATTTCTTCCCCTCCTTCCATTTCTTTCACGCCTGAGCTCCCAGAGCTTCACAGGACGAACTCTTTTCTTGAAGCAGAAGCCCATGTGTTTGAATCTTTAAAATCAAAAACTTCGCTTATGGCTAGCTCAGACTCCGAATCAATGGACAATGTTCCCCTTAGTGCAAGACTCGGAAAGAATCGCAAAAGGTCTTCCCAAACTGCCCGTAATCAAGCAATCAAAGATTGGACTGACGACGAGATCATCCCTTCTTCCAGAAAATAACACAAACATAGGACCGTCTCTAACGAGGGCACGTCCACACCTGCTCAGGAAGCATCTTCTGCTCAGGACGCGTCTCCTATTCAGGACGCGCCCTCCCCCCACAGTGAGGGTGAATTTGAGGAAAGAGCCCCTGAACCTGAAAAATACCCCATTTCTCCTCAACAGTCTGTTTCTCCACTAGAACATTGGGAGCCAAGCGACGTAGAGCTTGATTTTGACTGGAAAGAACTTGAAGATCTCCTTGAGGCAGAAAAAAACGTCTGGAGGAAGAGAGAACACAAATTAGCCTGTGTTGGGATGAAGTCCATTGCAACCGCCCTAGAGATTGGGCGGACCATGATGTATTACAACAAGGAGGGAATCTGGGTGCGTCCTCTCAGGATGATGAGGCCCTATATCTTTAACATGGAAAATCTGAGGATTCCCAGAATGGTCCTAACTCCGAAACTTATTTCTCTGGGTGTGGGCGCGCCCTTGCACCCATACATCAAGAAAATCCTAAAATGGTATGATGTAGCCCCTGTCCAACTCTCTCCCAACTCATACAAACTGGCATGGGCCTTATACATCATATACCACAACTTGGAGTTGGGCACGCCCTCTATGAAGGAGTTCAGCTATTTCTTTAGCATCAGAAAATCCATCCCTGGCTATCACTTCTTTGTTTTCAACAAATGGTTTAACAATAAAGGGTTTAATGAAGGCAAGATCAGCCACGAGAGGGACTAGAAGGAACCTTTCTTCTACATCTATGACGTCAAGAGAGCACGGGTTCGCTTCAACTTAGAACCAAGTAAGTGATTTCCCTATAACGCATCCTTTTAACCTGGGCGCGTCCTCTTTTTACAAAGTTTTCATCTTCTCTTTCTTAATAAGTCCTTATTTTTTTCCTTAGACAAAAGAGTCCAAAAGGAATTAACAGGAAAAAGAAAGAAGAGAGCAGAGAAGGTACTCAAGTACGCTGAGGAACATTTCAACCTCAAAGACATGATCACAGAGGCCAACCTTAAGAAGATTGGGGCTTTGCCCAAAAGGGTTGGCTCTCTTTGTAAATATCAAGATTTTTAAAATGGAAATCCCGTCCTCACGGCCTCTGAAAAGGCTAGAGGACTTAATGCCACAGAGTTGGTTCAACTGGACATCAGTAGACAAGTAGATTTAGAACAAGGTATGAACAATCATACATAAGACGCGTCATGCATATGCTCACCCTTCTTTTTACATGCATAACTTTAACTTAGTCTGATTTATAGATGTTTCCCACGTCCGTGTTTTTGCTTTGGACGCGCCTTAGTATTAGGGCGCGTCTCCATATAATATACGTGACTGATGTTTTCCGTAAGGTCGTTATGCTGCTGTAAGTTTGTCACTTATACTTTCCTCATAAAACATGCACCTTTTAGTATTCACAATGAACACCTGGTTGAAGTAACACACACATCCTCATAATCCATGTCATTGTAGTTGATGCGTCATCTAATCAGGACGCTTCATCCCTGTAATATGGAACATTTTTTATGTGCACATAAAATGTTGGTTTTCTTGTCTTTATTTTCAAACAATTCATAATATGCGTGCATATCATTTTTCATATTACCATACATATTTTAACTACAGGGCGCGTCTACATTTCTGGACGCGTCCAGAACTGATAATTTACATGTCTTTTTCCAGATATGACTTCTCTTCCAAAAGGATTCACTATTGGGGCTTCCAAAAAACTGAAAGCCATAAAGCAGGCTCCTGCAAAGTCTGATCCAAAGGCCAAGGACCCTACTCATGTTGTGGTTCCTTCACCTCCCCCTAAGATCATTAACACCACCGTGATGAACATTTCAGATAAGGAGGACGCGCCCTCTAAGCACCAGAAGACAGTGCCCAATGACCAATCTTTTGTCCTGAGATATCTGGGCGCGTCCTCATATGGCACTTTCACAGAAGAAGAAGTTCGAGGCTGGACCTTTAGGACAGAGGAGCAGACTGAGCAAGCCATGATAAGGGCTGCAGCTGAACTCCACTTGCATGCAAGGCAGAGTGCCAACATGGCTGCAAGGCTGAGGGCGCGTCTTGCCACCACTGATACTGCAAAAATCCAAGCTGAGGATAAATTCAGATCTTTGGAGAATAAAATTACCCTCATTTCCCAATCTAAAGATGCAGAGATTCTTGAGCTACAATTAGAGAAGGCGCATCTTGATGGCCATATTACTGCCATGGAGAAGGCAGTTGATGGAGTTACTACTAAAAACTCTAAAATGTAATTGGAGCTAAACCTCCTAAATGATGACAGAGTGCATGGCTGGAAGGAGGAGAGGAAACTGGTGTATCATAGTGGTTTTGCAGCTGGGTTCGAGGAATGGTGCTCTGGGTTTATAGCCAATGATCTAGAGTATCCTTTCTCCAAATTTGATGAAGATACCCAGAAATGGGTAGCTGATTTCAAAGTCAGAGCTGCAGATTCCATTAAGGATACGAGGATCATCCTAGACTTGGAAAAGGATGACGCGTCCCCTGCTCCTTCTCCACACCAAGCTCAGCCTCAGCAAGCTCAACCTCAGCCTTCTCCTCTAAAAGGCCGGGAAAAACAACAGGACGCGCCTCCGGCATAGGACGCGTCTTTCTCTTATTTATGAACTTTTTATGGACTATATCAAGGGTGTAGGCCCCTCAAGCCTTGCAGCTTGTAAACTTATTACTGGATTTTTGTTTGCTTGTACTTTTATGAGATGTTTCTCCTTTTATTATTTTCATGCATGTTATGCTTTCCTGATCATTCTGTTTTCACATATATGGGGCGCGTCTTAAGCTTAGGACACGTCTTATTTTGCTTAGTCCCTGTGTTTTGGTTTTTTAAGCAACCCAGATGATGTATAATTTTCCCTTAGCATGATAACATATCATATACTTTTGTATTTAGGCAAAGCACAATACAAATGGGCGCGTCCTAGTGTTTTGACGCGTCTACCTTTCATTTTTGAAGATAAGTATTTTCGACATATCAGGCGGGATGCGTCCTTAAAAAGGACGTGTCCTCATTTTCAGTTATGGATTACTAAAATTAAAGGAGCATAAAATTAAAGAAGCATCAACCAAGATTACTTGGACGCATCCTCAGACCCAAGACGCGTCTTAGTTCCAGTTTTATTTGAGTTTTCTTTTAATTTCCACTTTGTTTCTACCTTTGTAAATATAAGACTACTTCTCAGGGCTCGTCCTGTGGTGAGGACGCGTCATGCAACCAGGAAAACTCACAAACAAACAACCATTGGAAATTTTTCAAAGCTTTTATTAATAATGCGCTCTGGTGTTAAAAGTGCACCAGTCCCACGGCTACTATGCTCTGTGGGGAATTTATTCAAAAAATGATCCTTCAACTAGTTTTAAGGTAAGTAGTTTATGCACTACCCCTAGGTTATGAAGAAATTTATTGCTTCTAGTCTATAATTTGGGCACAGCCCTAAGTATATAATGTAAACATTATATGTAAGGGGCCAAAGCCGCGCCCTACTGATAATACTTTCGAAGATGCTCCGCGTTCCATGCTCGCGGAACCAGCTTTCCTTCCAAATCTTCAGGTGATAAGTCCCCTTCCACAAAATTGTTTTTATCTTGTATGGTCCTTCCCAATTAGATCCAAATACTCCATATTGGGAGTTCTTCGTGTTTGGCATCACCTTCCTGAGCACCAAATCTCCTACCTTTAGCAACTGTTCTTTTACCTTCTTATTGTAATACCTTGTAGCTCGTTGTTGATATGTCACAAGCCTCAATTGGGAATTTTCCCTTGCTTCTTCCAAGAGATCTAAATGAAGCCTCTGGTTAACTTCTGCATCATCCTCCGTGTAACGATCTCTACGAAACGACCCAGAGCCAACCTCCACGGGGACCATAGCTTCATATTCGTAAGTCAGCATAAACGGAGTTTCCCCCGTAGTAGATCTTGGAGTAGTTTTGTAGGACCATATCACCTTTGGGAGTTCTTCAGGCCAATTCCCTTTGCGCTCTTCCAGTTTTATCTTAAGGGTATGCTTTATTATTTTATTCACGGTCTCTATTTGCCCATTGCTTTGAGGATGATAGAACGCTGCAAACTCCTTCTTAATTTTCAAATCCTCACATAACTGTCGCAACTCCTTGCTGTCAAACTGTTTTCCATTGTCAGAGACAAGTTTGTAAGGAATACCAAACCTGCACACGATAGAGTTGAAGACAAAGTCTTTAATTTTCTTTGCGGTGATGGTTTCCAACGGCATAGCTTCTACCCACTTAGTAAAGTAATCAACCGCGACCACTGTATATTTGACATCTCTTTTAGCCTTAGGTAGTTCTCCAAGAAGATCAATCCCCCACATGGCAAACGGCCATGGGCTCACCATAGGCGTCAAGAACGTCGCTGGCATAGACGAGTAATTCACAAAGCGTTGGCAGCGATCGCGGGCTCTGACGAAATTTACGGCATCCTCCTTCATAGTAGGCCAATAATAACCTTGGCGTAAAACTTTCATCGCCAACGAATTACCCCCCGAGTGATTACCACAGATTCCTTCATGTACTTCCCTTAAGATGTAATTTCCCTCTTCTTCATCGACATATCTGAGCAGTGGTTGATTGAAACCCCTTTTATACAAAACTTCATCATATACCACATACCTTGCAGCCTGTTAGTGGAGTCGTCTAGCCTTGAACTTATCCTCAGGAAGTGCTCCCTTGTGAATATAAGCAAGAATGGGTGTCATCCATGTTTCCTTGGGAGCCTCATCTAGTTGCATCACCTCAACCTCTGGGATACTAGGATTCTCTTGGATTTTTAGGGGTATAGATCCCAACAACACAGCCTCCTGCTGGGATTCCATTTTTGCCAGGGCATCTGCGTTGCTGTTCTTTTCCCACGGTACACATTCCAGCCTAACCTCTTTGAACTTTCCAATCAGGCACTACGTGCACCTCAAGTACAATTCTATTCGCGGTCCTCGAGCTTGAAACCCCCCATTCACCTGGTTTACCACCAACTCTAAGTCGCTCGTTACAATTAGGTTCCGCACTCCCATTTCCAAAGCGATCTTTAAGCCATTGATCAGTGCTTCATATTCCGCATCATTATTCGTTGCATAAAATTTGAAGTGAATTGCACTTATCAGATGATGGCATTCCGGAGACACGAGTACTATGCCCGCGCCTGCTCCTCCATTGTTAACCGCCCCATCCACATGCAAGATCCATCAGGGATGTGGAAACTCCTCTAAAGACTCCTCAGTATGAGGGGGATGTAGCACTACCAAAGCCTTATCATCAACCACAGAATCAAATTCCAACAAGAAATCGGCTGAGGCATGTCCTTTAATCACTGTACGGGGCATGTAGTCCAAGTCAAACTATCCCAACTCCACAACCCATTTCAACATTCTTCCCGATGATTCTGGCTTGTGAAGGACCTTCCACAGAGGATATGATTTACGGACTTCAATTATATGGGCCTGGAAGTATGGGCGTAGCTTCCTCGATGCAAGGATCAAGACATAAACCAGCTTCTCCATACTTGTATAGCGAGTTTCAGCATCGTGCAATCGCTTGCTCACATAATACACTGGTGACTGTTGCGCATCCTTTTCCCTTACTACCACACCGCTGATGAATACTCAGACTCTGTATGGTATAGGATCAGAGACTCCCCATCTAATGACTTTGATAACATGGGAGGGTTCCCTAGTTGTTCCTTGATCCTCCTAAAAGCTTCCTCACATTCTGGTGTCCATACAAAGTCTTTCCCTACCTCTTTGATCGCCTTAAAGAATTCTTTGCACCTGTCGGATGATTTAGAGAATAATCGGTTCAATGCGGCGATCCTTCCAGTTAGGCTTTGCACCTGTTTCACACTGGTGGGAGATTTCATATCTAGCAGTGCTTTGATCATCGCAGCGTTAGCTTCAATTCCTCTATGATTGACTATGAACCCAAGAAACTTTCCCGACTCCACACCGAACACGCACTTCTGTGGATTCAGCTTAATACGAAACCTCCTTAGAATGTTAAACATTTCCATCAAGTGCTTGACATGATCGTTTGCCTCCTTGGATTTTACCAACATATCGTCCACATACACCTCCATGGTCCTTCCAATCTGATTCTTGAACATCATGTTCACCAATCGTTGGTAGGTCGCGCCTGCGTTGATCAATCCGAACGGCATCCCTATGTAGCAGTATAGCCCTCTATCAGTGATGAAGGATGTATGCTCCTGATCAGGACCGTATATGGGAATTTGATTGTAACCGGTGTATGCATCCATAAAGCTTAACAAGGCATGCCCTACCGTCACGTCAACCAACTGATCAATCCGTGGGCGCGGAAAGCTGTCCTTCGGGCAAGCCTTATTGAGATCTGTGAAATCTACACATGTCTTCCATTTCCCATTCGGCTTTTTCACAAGCACCAGATTCGCGAGCCATTCGGGATAGTAAGATTTTTTGATCAACCCCGCTTCCAACAGCCGGTCCACCTCTTCTTTTAATGCTATCGCCCTTTCCCCGCTCACCGGACAACATTTTTGTCGTATGCCCGTGCAATTAGGGAAAATATTCAACCGATGACACATTACCCCTGGGTCGATTCCCACCATGTCTAAATTACTCCATGCGAAGATATCGAGATTTTTAATCAGAAAATGGGTAAGCCTTTCCCTCATTTCATAACTTAGTTGAGATCCCACCTTCAAAACCTTGCTTGGGTCATCCTTATTGATCGGAACAGATATTGTGTCTTCGGTCGGCCCCATTTTCTCTGCAGGCATAGGGATCCTGGGATCTAGATCAAAATCAAAGTCCCGGGGGTCCTCGACCTCCATTCCTGCATCCGAGGCCGCATCCCTATATGTGGAAGCATCCACCTCTGGACAAGGCATGGCATTATGTAGTGCAGGTGTGGAGGGCACGTCCTTATTTTGAGGAGCATCAACCTTAATTTCATTTTCACTTTCCAAGGGTGCATCCTCATTTTAAGGAGCATCCACCTTGAGCTGCTTTCGAGACTTTGTAAAATTTCACTTCTTCCCTCCAACTTTTCTCCATTAACCTCCTTCTGCATGATCCCTTCTATATGATTCACCACAACTTCCTCCACACTACGGATCCTCGAAACATTCCCCAACGTCAAAGCATGGGTCTCGGTAACATGAGTTTCTTCTTCCTCTGGCTTTTCCACAAAGTAATGGGCATGAACCTCTCCACTTGGTTTTTCCTGAATGTCCGCTGCATCTTCAAATGGAAGACTTTTTCCCTCATACCTCCTGCTGCGAAATTCTATGACAGCCTTGTGATAGCAGTCGTGTGATTCGTATTGTGACCCTCTCAGACTGCCCACTTCGTTAGGTGTTGGAAATTTTATCATCAAGTGATGTATCGAGGTTATCACCCTGAACGCTCGCAACCAAGGTCTGCCCACCAACACGTTGTGCGCGGAGTCCTGATCCAGCACTTTGAAGTCTATCATTTGAGTGACAGATAGAGCTCCTTCCCCAAGCGTGACAGGAAGCCTAACTGAACCCATAACTCTTAATGTCTCTCTAGTAAAACCGTAGACGTGTGCATCTTCAAAATTCATATCACTGTCCGGGAAATCCAATTTATTGTACGTGCTGTAATACAGGATGTTCGCAAAGCTCCCGTTGTCTAAGAAGACTCGATGCACGTTCATTGCCCCAATAAGCATAGTTATTACCAGTGCATCATTATGGGGATGATGTACCCACCTTGACTCTCTCTCCCTGAACGTAATATCAGCAGATTCCCCTTTAAATATTTTTTGAGGTCTATCTTCCAAGCTATGAATGTTGGTGAGTGATGGGTGTCTTGCCTTTCTTCCATTCCTTTCCAACGCCCGATTGTTCTCACCAACAAATGGATGTCCTCCGAAGACCAGCTATAAGAAGTATTTTCAGTGTCTCATCAGTCGTGCCTCTCACTAAGGTAGACTCTGCATTGAACCTTTTGAAGTATGAGGTCAAGCTTTCCCCTTCCTTTTGTTTTACATTTGCCAGTGTGGTAACAGGTGGCGTATACTTCACCGCAGCCTGGAACTGAGTAAGAAACAAAGTTTTTATCTGTTCCCAAGATGTGATCACCTCTTAACCAAGTTTTTGCAACCATTATTGAGCACCTTCTCTAAAGGTGGCCGCTAGAAGACGGCACCGTGCTAGGTCTGGTACCTGATATACATCCATCTCAATGTTAAAACGCCCCAAGAATTCCACGGGGTCGGAGTTTCCATGAAAAAGCAAGTCATTAGTTGTGTTCTTGTATCCTGCAGGCAGCCGCGCTTCCCTCACAACAGCAGAAAAAGGGGATGGAGCTTGCGCAGTTGCTGTTACCCTACCTCCTTGAAGATGGTTGAGCAACCTCTTAAGATCATTTACATTAAACGTCCCAACTCCAAGAATGGTTTGAACGTTGAGTTGTTGAGGTTGCTCCACAACTTATTGTTGTCCCCCTTGGTTACCCCCGGGTGTACCGGTGGATCTCTTCGCCCCTCGCCCTGAGGTTGCGGCTGTGGTATGTTGCCATCTTGATTTTGAACATTCCCTTGCACACGAGGTTCCTCCTGACCATGTCTCGGTATCTCATCATGGTTTTGCAACCTTTCTTGAATTCGCACGCCGTCCCGGTCATGAGGATGCGTCCTGGATCCATTGCCCATAGCACTGTGGTAAGCTATAGGAACAATGACAGGGCTTCTTCAGTGGAGGCGCGCCATCTCTTCTTTCATTGTATGGCGCCCTTCCATGCTAGTATCCTATCATTCCTCGTCCATTCCTTTGATAGCCTCGGCCATAATTTCCAAACCTTCCTCGCGGAGGGGCACACTCGTGCTCGTGCTGCCGCACCCTATAATTCCTTGGTTATGTAAGGGGCACACGCGTTGTAGCACGGGGCCTCGTTTCTCCAGAGTTTCCTTCTTTTTGCCATTCTACCAGCATCATTCTCAAATCATCGTCTCCCAACCTTATGCCAAGCCTTCTCTTTAAGGTTGAAAAATCTCTTATTTCCTCATATGTGTTCTGAATGTCTTCCGCACGACGACACTTGACCATCGTACGCCCAGACCTATGTGAGTGTGGTACAACCTGATTACCGAGACGAGGCCTTTCTCTACCATCAGTGTCCTCTTCGACAAGCTCCACAATAGGCTCTACATCATCAGAATATTCCAAGCATCGTGGAGTGATTCACGGGTTTTCTCCGCTGGCCTGGGCATCTCCCTCAACTACAGGTAATTTCCCCACGGCGGGGGAAACGACGACCCCTCCTCGTCCTGCGACGCTCCCCCGTACTCAGCCTTGAGTGAAAATTATTCAGAGTATCCCCCATGCGGTACAGATGCTCTAAGATATCAGCGTTGCTAATGAGAACTGGAGGCGTTCCTCCCATATCTGGAGCTCTCTGAGGATCTGCGATGTTTCTGGGTACGTAGGGTTCATGGCGAGTGTAGCCTCCCTCGCCTTCTCCTTCAGATCTGCTATCACTTCCATTATAAGAACATCCATCATGATTGTAAGATATCTTTTCCTCCCAAGATTATGATCCTAATCAGCACCCCTCCTTCTAGCGCCAATTTGTTGACGGGGGAATCTGGTAGCGGTGTGTGGTGGTTTATGGTTGTTTAGGCTGAGATTAACCAGAGTAAGTGGTGGCTCCCTTATCAGCTCTCAACTTCTTACCCCTCTCAATGTGCCTGCGTACCCTTTATATAGGGATCAAGCCTGACGTAGTTCTTGGGGAACAAGAAATCTAATGGGCTTAGACTTCTTATTCCTAGGCCCGGAAGAAGCCCATCCAAGATCCATCTTCCGCTAGCTTTAGGAATGTCCAACTATGAGGCCCAACCGCGAAGGCCCAAGGCTCGTCCGCAATCGTAGAACTTCACGGATAATGCATCTCCCTACGCAAGGATAACACTCCGCTACAGCTATCTCCTTTAATTTACGGACGCATGTATAGCCACGGTTCACCCCAAATGTCGGACGTGCTCTGTCCTCCGAATGAGGATAACCCACCAGATAGCAGGACAGGTGATCCCAAGCTCTTGGGTGCAAAGTGCAGGATGACACCAAAGTTCTCCAACGAGGATACCCGTTGAATACAAGAACAGAGCTCCCAAAGTACACAAAGTAGTTAACCCCGTATCCCCAATGAGGACACCCGTTGAATACAGGAGGAGGCCTTCAGTCATCAGGCATACCCCTGGAGGCCTTCAAGCTTTTCACGGGCATCCCCCTCCTTGACCGTCTCAAGGAGGAAATTCTTCAAAGAGTACCTGCAACAAATACGTCAGTAGAAATAACCCTCCATTGCTCCTTTTCATGCATGTTTTGTCCTGAACTCACCCTTGAGAATGCATTTACCACATATAGGACGCGTCCTGAGACATTGGGCGCATCCTGACTTTCATGAAGCCTGTATTGTTCTTCCAACAACTACCTCTCATGACATTCCACAGAGACAGGACGTGTCCTAAACCTCTGGGCGCTCCAACTTTCATTGCTAAAGGACCACAATTGCAAGATACCTCCACCATGGTGGACGCGTCCAACCTCCCTGGATGCGTTCTACACTAGATAGGTGCTTTCAAAACTCCTTACCACAAAATTATCCTTAATAAACATTCTCACAAAATATGGGTGCGTCCTACGTACATGGACGCGTCTTTTATCTCCTTTGTCAAAGGACCACTTTGGTAAATGCTTCCACCGAAGTGGACGCGTCCAATAGACTTAGACGCGTCACCCATCTTACAACGCAGCGCCGAGTTTGACTCTAATCAACCCGTGTTTAACCCACATTGATCCAAAGTCAAATTTTGGGTATAAATTAAATTTAAAAAGGATCCATTTATTAGTGAAATGAGGCTTGTTATTAGATGGAAGTGGTCACTTCTTTTACGAGCCCAGTTTTTTATTACGTGGCATTAATTGGGATTTAGAAAAATTGAAAGTGGGCATGCAACATTGGAGGTGATCTGATGCCATTGACCCAGTAGCTACAGCAACATGCAGACATGCAAATCTTTGTACCTTTTTTATCGGGAGGTTAGTGCTTTAAACTATTTTTTTCATTTTATTATTGGAAATGATCTAGGCCAAATAATTATTATCGGAAATATTATTTACAATTGTTATATATAATTATTATCGGATGAGATTAACTAACATTCGACGTGAATGTGTATTTTTGTCTATTGTGGTGCATATAGAAACCATTATATTTGATTGATATAAAGACTTATGTTAGCTTTTAATTTTTATTTTTATTCATAGATTTTTAGTATGCATCCGTTTTTAGAAATTGAAACATATAGAAATATGTACTACATTTTTTTCAAAAGAGAAAGAATAAATATGTATTTAAAAGAATGACTTTTTTCGCTCATAGCTACATAATAAAAAATTAAGTGACAAATTTTAACTGATCTATAACTTATAAATATTGATATACCCTGCCCAATTCCACTAATAAAGAAAAGTATGAAAAATAAAAAAATAATTAAGAGCTAGTGCTTAGTGGGCCCGTAAATATTATTACCATTCACAACATTTGTCTTAAAAAGGTAAAGTAGATATTAGGAGAATTTAATGACAGCTGACATAAAAGTGCAACAAATCTAGCGGATATATAGAGGCAAAATTTCTTTCCACAGAGGGGGGCGGAATGGAGACTGTGACCACACTAACTCAGTTGTTGCAGCAACATGCAGATCTTTGTACCTTTTTTTATCGCGAGGTCAATACTTCAACTCTTATTTTATTTTATTATTCAAGATGATATGGGCCAAACAATTGTTATCGAAAATCTTATATACAATCAGTGGTATGCTGGAACAATTATTTGTCTAGGATCCCTTTTACTAGTAATTTGTTTTTTTATCATACTTCAAGCAGACTAAAACACTGATTTATGGTCAATTTTAATGTGGGGTGTTTGTAATTTCACTTGATTTGTTTTAATGTAATTTTAATGTACCCTTTTGGATTTTTTATAATGGGTTGTTACTTTCTTGATTTCAAAATAGGGGATTTTCGCCAGAGACTTTATAGACTTGCACAGGATGCAAGACCCAGACAATCCTGATCCTGAGTATTTAAAAGAAATTGTTGACGTGTTCTTTCGAGATGTGGAATCTCGACTAAATGAAGTGGACATTTTACTGTCTGTGTTCTATCTTCTTGTGTCTGTAGTCTTTTATTTTGGACTTGTTTAAAAGGTGTTAAATAATCTGAATTTTATTTGTGGCTTGAATTGTGTTTAACAGCAACGAACAGGAGGTTGATTATGGGAAACTGGAAGAAAATGTCGTCTCCTTCAGAGAGTCCTCTGAGAGGTAAATTTCTATTTTGTTCAACTTAATAAGAAGCTTTATATTGAGACTTAAAACATATCTTTTAGATAATATTCCAATACTTGTCAAGTTTCAAATTTGCAATAGCTTGATGAGACTCTGGTGATTTAACTTAGGGGTAAACATAATTAGGATGTAGTCTGATTGAAATATATACATTTGCTCCTCCCACCGCCTTTGATACCATGTCAAGGAACTGGTCGAGGGTCGAGTTATTAGAGAAAGACCCTTACTGAGCTGTTATATTAATATTCTAACACTCTATATATCTACTAAATTTTAATTTGTGTATGTGTAGTGCATAGGAAGTAAACCAAATTGATCGTTATTCAGGACATTTGAACTAAAGAGACGGCGATAATATTGGTGTAAGAAACAATTTAACCACTAAATGACTGTAGGAATGCTCGGTTTTTGGTTTTGACCTAACTTATCTTATCTTAAGGACGGCCCTTGTTGAAGATTAGCTAGCGAGCATCACATTAACAATAAAGTAACAAAAGCCAAAATAATTAGTAGTCTTTCAACATAAAAATTTAATCGCTGTGTATTGGTGACAGCAAAAACTTGAAAACTTTGAACAAAGTTATTCCTATTTTCTTTTCACTCACCACCAAAATCACGATTCATTATCCTTTATAAAGGCAAATTATGACTTGATAAAGAGGCTGTGCAAGATATAGGAGAGTGAGAGAGGGCTAGTATTAGAGGTTGATTTTGGTTTTTTATTATCCTTTATTTCATTATGTGTGTGAGAGAGAGAGGGAGGGAGTATTAAGTGCTAGGTTAACGTGCATGATATAATTAATTATTAGGTTAATATGATTAATTTCGGTTCGGGTTATTCGGTCGGTGCTGCTGTGCTGGCATGAGCCCCGAACACGACCAATTTAGTTCGGTTTTTTCAGTAAGGCAAATATATACAAAACCGAACTAAGCGTTAGCAAACTGTTTTGACTAGTTTGATTTGGTAAGTTTGTCCGTTCTTCAGTTTACGTGTTGTGTCGGTGTGTGTCCATTGAAAAAGAGAGGTACATATCTTTTGTGTATAAATAGGACTGCAATAGCTACTTCCGGCTGCAGCAACAGGTTAATTTTATCTCGTAATACTTTTCTTGGTGTGGACTAGATAAAACAGCTGAGAAAACAGTCGATTCAATTTAGAAATTTATGCTATTTTGATATTGTTTGATAAGACATATGAATTACCAAGTAAAGGTTTGAAAGGGCTTGCACAGAGTATATTTTATAGATTTTCTTTCTTACGGTAAAGGAGTTGGAGATACGTCTAAGTGGGAAATAATGATTTTAGATGATGCTTTCTATATAGTTGTGCTTTTTTATTGGTTTTAATGCTTTCTTTGAACTCATGTAGGAGTCTATTTATTGGTTGTGACACGCAAAGTCTTTTTACTTCGGAGTTTTTTTTAATTTGCAGTTTATTCACAGGAGAACTCCATGTTTGGAAAGACATTTAACGATGTTGTGTGAATAGCATAGAATTGTAATCAACATAATACAGTATTAATTTTGAATGTAAGGGTGTTTTTAATCATGTAATTGCATTGCTGCTAAAATATTCCTGGTAGCATTGTTTATCACAAAGTTTTATGTCATTTTTTGGCTGCTATCTGCTACGTTTGCTGCGAACATGCCTGTCTTCTATCCAACTTCATGTGCTTTATCGGTAAAACCCTTTGAGCATTTGAATTGACTAATACAAGAAAATGGACAGAAACCTTAGAGATTATCTTGTTTATTGGTTATTTAGTAAGGTTTTGACTAATTTTTCTTTATCTTGATTAACAGCATTGGTCTTCGTACCTTGGTCATGACTTGTGATGCATTCATAACCTGCTACCATGCTGCTAACTTTGAAGGGTTAGTATATCTTTCCACTTACACCAATATCAGTTTTTTTCTGAGTCGCTATTTAAAAATCGCTTGTACTGCAGATGACTTCTGTAAACTCATATGTAGAGTTTATACAACATAATTGCACATAATTCTTTGCTGCTATGCACATTAGTTGTTCTTAAGTGTAATTTAGGAACAATGATGCGCAGTGGCCAAGTGCGGAAACTTGACTCCTATTAGGTTTCCAAAAATTCCAAACCATCAACTTTTATTAGTGTATTTCTGATAGACGATATTGTGTTTCTAATATTAACATGAGGAAATTTTCTTAAAATAGTTCGTACACATGTTATTGTTCAAAACACAGCGTTTTCCTGGTGTCGTCCATTAGTTTTGGTGTTTCTATTAGCGATTGCAACCTACTTTGATTATAAAGATGACACTCAAAAGGTGTCTGGTGCAGGTGTGTGCGATGTCTGAGACATCTAAAAGATGACTATTATGTCATTAAAAGGAAGCTTGGGACATTGCTTCAGGTGAGTACACTCCATCTTTCCTTTACGCATAGATTTCATTCTTTAACCAGTAGCAATTTGAGCACCAGTGATAGTTTTGTGACTAAAGTTCTCATGACATCATGTGAATCTTAATTGTGTAAGTATCTTAATTCGTCTTTCAAAGGTCTATTGGATCCTCTAAATCAGAACATCAAAAGCTAGGCAGTATTACAACTATGTGAATTCATTATGAACCAATATGCTTTTATTAAATCATATGTATTTGGGATTGCAACATTTCTAGTATTGTCTGTATTTAATATTTGCTTCTCACTTTTCTTTTCCTACTTCTCTTTCTAAAAAAAATCCTTATGTGTTAAATGCAGCTGGAGAATCAAATTCTAGCTGCTGGGGGAACATATCCAATCATTGAGTATCCCCGTGAAAAAACGAAGAGGACTTTAATTCCTAAACGTCAGAGAGTTTACGGGGATTGACGTCTATTGTCTGTTAGTGTTCACAGGGATTTGGTTGAGAAGCCCCATGTAGATCTTCAGAGCTGAGCAGTGAAATTTAGAATGCTTGAATAATCTAGCTGGGGGAGTTGTTTATTTGGTGGTGTACTTTCAGAGTGATGTTTTATTGTTGTGCTGAACTTTGTTTCTTATTTAGCTCGAGGATTGATTCAACTTTTGCGGTGACAATAATGTTATTATCGCCTTTAAACTATTAACTGTTAAGGCAAGACCTTTGTGCAAGTCACTTTTTTCGCAAATCGCCACAATTTAGAGATGTTTTTCTGAGTTGATTCAGTTAGTTGTAAGCCTATGAACTCTTATGTTGAGACTCAGTTAAATTGAGCAAATTGGGGCGTAAAGTGCACATTTATCTTCCATAGATATCATACATACGAAGTTAGATGGAAGTCGCATTGATGGCTTATAAAATGTTAAAGAGCACAAGATCTTATTCAGGATTTCCTCTTCTTTTGTGAGCTGTTAGATGAAGCCTCTTTTAGGATCTTATATTCTAACACTCCCCCTCTCGAGAGCCTATTTATGGGTTAAAAAGTGGACCATATGGATGGCAATGGGGTCGGTCGAAACGGATTTATCAAAAATCAAACCCAAACCCAATTATTTTTACTGAACCTGAACCCGAATCCGGAAAAACCCGAATCACTAAACCCGAACCCGAACCCATCGGGTTCGGTTCGGGGTCGGGTTTGTTGATCAATATCAAATTGCACCTTGATTTGTACAAACAATTTTTGGAGGTGAATTAGAGGGTTCAGAGAAGACAATGGATCGTACCTCTATAAATAAATTTTTTAGTGAAATAATGGAATAATCTTGACCTTTAGTATACTTGTATGAACATGGTTGCTAAAAACATATTTTAATGAATTTAATAGAATAGTTTGTAAAAAGTATAATTTTTAAAATATACTATATTCTATATTATATTACTACTTTTAAAATTAAAAATATTATTTATGTATTAACACGGGTTTCGGACCGGGTTCGGGTTCGGGTTCAGGTGGGAACGCAAAGGGTTTCGGATTTTCGGGTCGGGTTCGGAACGGTATGCCTTAAACCCAAACCCGACCCGAAAATGGTTTGGGTTTAAAAATAAACCCGAGATATTCGGGTTCGGTAAAACCCAATCGGATCGGTACAGATCGGGTATCCATCGGTTCGGTACAAATTATCATCTCTAGTGGATCGCGGAGTCCATATTTGGGATACTAATTAATCTTTCATGTCCATAATAAATTGTGAGAAATATTGGGGGTGACAGAGAAAACCCGAATCTATACTATATTATTATAAGCGAAATATGGTTTGATCAGCATTATCCTTCTTGATTGCAGATCCAAGATTGACTTCCTTAAGATCTTTCTTCAATTTATGAAAACTTGTCACAACCTTCATATTGCAAGGAATGCAATCAAACTTATCACAGAAAGAATATGGATCTTCAGCTTCAACCTCATTGTACTTACATGCTCCAAACTTTGGCTCACTAACAGCCTTTTTACAAAGGTGACTTAGGTGATTTGTTGAGCCACATTTCTGACATTACTTCCTTGGAGCATCTGCAACATAGGCATAATTGTTGCTCTTGTTTACACCTATTTTTCCATTTCTTTTCTTTTTCTTCTTCCCAGTATTTTCAGTTTTGATCGCTTTTATTGGGGTCTTAGTAGCTTGATTCACTACAGGCTTCTTCTCACATTCAGTGATGGGAGTGGATTACGCATCTTTATTTTGTCTGTCTTCATCTGCAATTTCCTGCTTGATTTCCAACTCTACTTCACTGAAGTTTACTTCACAAGTTTTAAACAAATGTGCATTTACTATTTTCAGCATCACAGGAACATCTTGGTTCTCAATTTCTTTTACTTTGTCAGCTTCAACTTTTTTGTGAGAATTCAAGGTCTCATAGTCCAAACCAATAGCTATGTTAGCACATTGTTTGTTTTAGAAATGATACTAACCAATCAACTGAGATGCATTCTTGAATGATTCGAGTTTCAAATCATTTTTCTTAATTCTTTCTCTCAACACGGTCTCTACTTCTCTAGCACACTTAAGCTTGTTCTTGAGGTACTCATTTTCTTGTTTGACTGTTTCAAAACCAACAAGCTGCAGTACTAGCTCTTGTTTTTCAATCTTTGTACCGGAAGATGAGTGTTTCAACTATTTCTTTTATTTTATTATGGTCTAGGCCAAATAATTTTTATCAAAAATTAATATACAATCGTATATACAATTGTTATCAAATGGGTTTAATTGAGATTAGCTGTAGATGTATATTTTTGTTCAGTGATGCCTATAGAAATCATTACATTACACCGATATAAAGGTTTATGTTAGACTTTAGTTTTTATTTGTACTAGCATAAATCCCGTGCGATGCACGGGTTCCCATTAATATTTTAAATTTTTATTTATCTAGTTATATTATATTTTTAAAATATTTATATAAATATATAATGATTATAAATTTATAATAAAAATAATAGAATAACATGTGGTCATAATTTAGTAGAATAAATAGATTATTTATAGTAGTTTAACAATTTAGTAGTTTAGCAGATATATAACACTATTATTTATATCTTTTAATAATAGGATAAGTTGTATTCGTAGTTTAGTAGGATAAGTATACTATATTTAGTATTAGTTTAATAATTTAGTAGTTTATTAGATATATAACACTATTTATCTATTTTTGTAATAATCAAAATTAGGGAATTATCGTTGAACCAAACCGTTGAACCAAATTATCTCTATTCCGGCTATTATAGTATACTATAGATTCCTAGTTTTTTAATATTCACCAGTTTCTAGAAATTGAAACATATGGGAATTGTAATAAAAAAATTCAAAACAGAAAGAATAAATATGTATTTAAAAGAACAATTTTTCTCTAATACACATATAGCTACGTAATAAAAATTATGTGACAAATTTTAATTGGTCTATAACTTTTAAATGTTGATACAGTAAAACCTCGATAAATTAATACCTTTGGGACCATGAAAAATTATTAATTAATGGAAATATTAATATATCGATAAATTAATAATTTATTAATTTATCGATATATTAATAATTTAATAATTTATGGAGATATATTATTTAAAATTTTATAACGTATGCAATTCTCAAAATAATAATTTATTTTCATTTATTGAATACTTAAAATAACATTAAGAAATATTTATTAATTTAAGTAAATTGAAAGAATTCACTTATTTAATTAGACTACATAATGTCCCTGAAGTTCTCAAAATGGTTCAAGCCTCTTATTTACCACAACAATAAAAGAACCTTATTTAACTAAGTTACTTAATTTCCTCTTGTAACATGAACATACTAAGCGAGAGCTCCATAATACATTAAGAAAGATTTAAAATGAAGTATAAGGCGACATCAATTCTAAAAAGAAGCATGTTACAATTGAGGCTTACTATAAAAGTGCATCCTAGAAATCTATAATTTTGATATAATATGTAATTATTAATTTATATATTATATGAGACTTATATGTATTAATAATAAAATATTACCTTATAAATTTAGCGAATTATTAATTTAGCATAAATGGCCCGGCTCGGGGTTACAAGAAATTATTAATTTAACGAGGTTATTAATCTATCGAGTATTAGTTTATCGAGGTTTAACTGTATATCCGTTCCCCATTCCACCAATGAAGAAAAGAAGAAAAATAAAAAAATAAATAAGAGTTAATGCTCGGTGGGCCCGGAGATATTATGACCATTCACAATATTTGTCTTAAAAGATATAGTAGATACATGAGAATTTTATGACAGCTGACATAAAAAGGGGTAACAAATCTAGCGGATATATGGAGGCGAAATTTCCTTTCGAACTGAGGTTTTTTTATCGCGAGGTCAGTGCTTCAACTATTTTTTATTTTATTATTCAAGATAATCTAGGCCAAATAATTGGTATTGAAATTCTTGTATACAATCATTGTTTGGTATGGTGTAACAATTACTTGTCTAGACCGGATCCTTATAATAGTAATTTGTTTTTTATATCATACTTGAAGCAGGCTAAAACACTGATTTATGGTAAATTTTAATGTGGGGTGTTTGTAATTTCACTTGATTTGTTTTAATGTACCCTTTTGAAATTTTGTAATTTCACTTGATTTGTTTTAATGTTCTTTAGAGATGTTGAAGATTAGCTAGCGAGCATCACATTAACACTAAAGTAACAAAACCCAAAATAATTAGTAGTCTTTCAACATATAAATTTAATCGCTCTGTATTGGTGACAGCAAAAACTTGAAAACTTTGAACAAAGTTATTCCTATTTTCATTTCACTCACCACCAAAATCACGATTCCCCAACGCCTCTCAACTTCCATGCAGACCACGGCCGATGCCCTTACTAGTAGAATCTTACTGAGAGAATGAAGGCAAAGGCAAATTATGACTTGATAAAGAGGCTGTGCAAGAGATAGGAGAGTGAGAGAGGGCTAGTATTGGAGGTTGATTTTTGTTTTTTATTATAGTGTGTGGGCGAGAGAGAGAGAGGGAGTACTAAGTGCTAGGTTAACGTGCATGATATAATTAATTATTAGGTTAATAGGATTAATTTTGGTTCGGGTTATTCGGTCGGTGCTGCTGTGCTGGCATGAGCCCCGAACACGACCAATTTAGTTGGGTTTTTTCAGTAAGGCAAATATATACAAAACCGAACTTAGAGTTAGCAAACTGTTTTGACTAGTTTGATTTGGTAAGTTTGTCCGTTCTTCGGTTTACGTGTTGTGTCGGTGTGTGTCCATTGAAAAAGAGAGGTACATATCTATTGTGTATAAATAGGACTGCAATAGCTACTTCTGGCTGCAGGAACAGGTTAATTTTATCTCGTAATACTTTTGTTGGTGTGTACTAGATAAAACAGCTGAGACAACAGTCGATTCAATTTAGAAATTTATGCTATTTTGATTGTTTTCTATCTCTATATTTCGCTAGATATTGTTTGATAAGACATATGAATTACCAAGTAAAGGTTTGAAAGGGCTTGCACAGAGTATATTTTATAGATTTTCTTTCTTACGGTTAAGGAGTTTGGAGATACTTCTAAGTGGGAAATAATGATTTTAGATTATGCTTTCTATATAGCTGTGCTTTTTTATTGGTTTTAATGCTTTCATTGAAATCATGTAGGAGTCTATTTATTGGTTGTGACACAGGAAAGTATTTTTACTTTGGAGTTTTTTTTATTTGCGGTTTATTCACAGGAGAACTCCATGTTTGGAAAGACATTTAACGATATTGTGTAAATAGCATAGAATTGTAATCAACATAATACAATATTAATTTTGAATGTAAGGGTGTTTTTAGTCATGTAATTGCATTGCTGCTTAAATATTCCTGGTAGCATTGTTTATCACAAAGTTTTATGTAATTTTTTGGCTGCTATCTGCTACTTTAGCTGCGAACATGCCTGTCTTCTATCCAACTTTGTGCCTGCTTTATCAGTAAAACCCTTTGAGCATTTGAATGGACTAATACAAGAAAATGGACAGAAACTTTAGAGATTAACTTGTTTATTGGTTATTTAGTAAGGTTTTGACTAATTTTTCTTTATCTTGAGTAACAGCATTGGTCTTCGTACCTTGGTCATCACTTGTGATGCATTCATAACCTGCTACCATGCTGCCAACTTTGAAGGGTTAGTATATCTTTCCACTTACACCAATACCAGTTTTTTTCTGAGTGGCAGTTTAAAAATTGCTTGTACTGCAGATGACTTCTGTAAACTCATATGTAGAGTTATACAACATAATTGCACATAATTCTTTGCTGCTATGCACATTAGTTGTTCTTAAGTGTAATTTAGGAACAATGATGCGCAATGGCCAAGTGGGGAAACTTGATTCCTATTAGTTTTCCAAAAATTCCAAACCATCAACTTATATTAGTGTATTTCTGATAGACGATATTGTGTTTCTAATATTAACATGAGGAAATTTTCTTAAAAAAGTTCGTACACATGTTATTGTTCAAAACACAGTGTTTTCCTGGTGTCGTCCATTAGTTTTGGTGTTTCTATTAGCGATTGCAACCTACTTTGATTATAAAGATGACACTCAAAAGGTGTCTGGTGCAGGTGTGTGCGATGCCTGAGACATCTAAAAGATGACTATTATGTCATTAAAAGGAAGCTTGGGACATTCCTTCAGGTGAGTACACTCCATCTTTCCTTTACGCATAGATTTCATTCTTTAACCAGTAGCAATTTGAGCCAACATCTACATCCTTTTCAGATTCTAAGATCAACTCTTGTACTTGTATACAGCACATCACTTTGAGACATTTAAATTTGTAATTTGACTAGTTTTGAATCAAGTTAAATTCTTTTTTTGCTAATTAAGTTAAATTCCTATTCAATATTTAGCACCAGTGATAGTTTTGTAACTAAAGTTCTCACGACATCATGTGAATCTTAATTGCGTAAGTATCTTTATTCGTCTTTCAAAGGTATATTGGATCCTTTAAATCAGAACATCAAAAGCTAGGCAGTATTACAACTATGTGAATTCATTATGAACCAATATGCTTTTACTAAATCATATGTATTTGGGATTGCAACATTTCTAGTATTGTCTGTATTTAATATTTGCCACTCACTTTTCATTTCCTACTTCTCTTTCTAAAAAAAATCCTTATGTGTTAAATGCAGCTGGAGAATCAAATTCTAGCTGCTGGGGGAAATATCCAATAATTGAGTATCCCCGTGAAAAAACGAATAGGACTTTAATTCCTAAACGTCAGAGAGTTTACGGGGATTGACGTCTATTGTATGTTAGTGTTCAGGGATTTGGTTGAGAAGCCCCATGTAGATCTTCAGTGCTGAGCAGTGAAATTTAGAATTCTTGAATATTCTAGCTGGGGGAGTTTTTATTTGGTGGTGTACTTTCAGAGTGATGTTTTATTGTTGTGCTGAACTTTGTTTCTTATTTAGCACGAGGATTGATTCAACTTTTGCGGTGACAATAATGTTATTATCGCCTTTAAACTATTAACTGTTAAGGCAAGACCTTTCTGCAACTCACTTTTTTCGCAAGTCGCCACAATTTAGAGATGTTTTTCTGAGGTGATTCAGTTAGTTGTAAGCCTATGAACTCTTATGTTGAGACTCAGTAAAATTGAGCAAATTGTGGCGTAAACTGCACCTTTCTCTTCCATAGATATCATACATACGAAGTTAGATGGAAGTCGCATTGATGGCCCATAAAATGTTAAAGAGCACAAGATCTTATTCAGGAATTCCTTTTCTTTTGTGAGCTGTTAGATGAAGCCTCTTTTAGGATCTTATATTCTAACACTCCCCCTCGCTCGAGAGCCTATTTATGGGTTAAAGAGTGGATCATATGGATGGCAATCGGGTCGGTCGAAACGGGTTTATCAAAAATCAAACCCAAACCCGATTATTTTTCTTGAACCTGAACCCGAACCGAATGAACCCGAACCCGGAAAAACCCGTGGGTTCGGTTCGGGTTCGGGTTTGTTGATCAATATCAAATTGCACCTTAATTTGTACAAACAATTTTTGGAGTTGAATTAGAGGGTTCAGAGAAGACAATGGATCGTACCTCTATAAATAAATTTTATAGTGAAATAATGGAATAATCTTGACCTTTAGTATACTTGTATGAACATGGTTGCTAAAAACATATTTTAACGAATTTAATAGAATAGATTGTAAAAGTATAATTTTTAAATATACTATATTCTATATTATATTACTACTTTTAAAATTAAAAATATTATTTATGTATTAACACGGGTTTCGGACCTGGTTCGGGTTCGGGTGGGAACGCAACGGGTTTCGGATTTTCGGGTCAGGTTCGGAACGGTATGCCTTAAACCCAAACCCGACCCGAAAATGGTTTGGGTTTAAAAATCAAAACCGAACTCGAATCCAAACCCGAGATATTCGGGTTCGGTAAAACCAAATCGGATCGGTACAGATCGGGTATCCATCGGTTCGGTACAAATTGTCATCCCTAGTGGATCACGGAGTCCATATTTGGGATACTAATTTATCTTTCATGTCCATAATAAATTGTGAGAAATATTGGGGGTGACAGAGAAAACTGGAATCTATACTGTATTATTATAAGCGAAACATGGTTTGATCAGCATTATCCTTCTTGATTGCAGATCCAAGATTGACTTCCTTAAGATTTTTCTTCAATTTATGAAAGTGTCACAACCTTCATATTGCAAGGAATGCAATCAAACTTATCACAGAAAGAATATGGATCTTCAGCTTCAGCCTCATTGTACTTACATGCTCCAAACTTTGGCTCACTAACAGCCTTTTTACAAAGGTGAGTTAGGTGATTTGTTGAGCCACATTTCTGACATTACTTCCTTGGAGCATCTGCAACATAGGCATAATTGTTGCTCTTGTTTACACATATTTTTCCATTTCTTTTCTTTTTCTTCTTCCCAGTATTTTCAGTTTTGATCGCTTTTATTGGGGTCTTAGTAGCTTGACTCACTACAGGCTTCTTCTCACATTCAGTGATGGGAGTGGATTACGCATCTTTATTTTGTCTGTCTTCATCTGCAATTTCCTGCTTGATTTCCAACTCTACTTCACTGAAGTTTACTTCACAAGTTTTAAACAAATGTGCATTTACTATTTTCAGCATCACAGGAACATCTTGGTTCTCAATTTCTTTTACTTTGTCAGCTTCAACTTTTTTGGGAGAATTCAAGGTCTCATAGTCCAAACCAATAGCTATGTTAGCACATTGTTTGTTTTAGAAATGATACTAACCAATCAACTGAGATGCATTCTTGAATGATTCGAGTTTCAAATCATTTTTCTTAATTCTTTCTCTCAACACGGTCTCTACTTGTCTAGCACACTTAAGCTTGTTCTTGAGGTACTCATTTTCTTGTTTGACTGTTTCAAAACCAACAAGCTGCAGTTCTAGCTCTTGTTTTTCAATCTTTGTACCGGAAGATGAGTGTTTCAACTATTTCTTTTATTTTATTATGGTCTAGGCCAAATAATTTTTATCAAAAATTAATATACAATCGTATATACAATTGTTATCAAATGGGTTTAATTGAGATTAGCTGTAGATGTATATTTTTGTTTAGTGATGCCTATAGAAATCATTACATTAGACCGATATAAAGGTTTATGTTAGACTTTAGTTTTTATTTGTACTAGCATAAATCCCGTGCGATGCACGGGTTCCCATTAATATTTTAAATTTTTATTTATCTAGTTATATTATATTTTTAAAATATTTATATAAATATATAATGATTATAAATTTATAATAAAAATAATAGAATAACATGTGGTCATAATTTAGTAGAATAAATAGATTATTTATAGTAGTTTAACAATTTAGTAGTTTAGCAGATATATAACACTAATTATTTATATCTTTTAATAATAGGATAAGTTGTATTCGTAGTTTAGTAGGATAAGTATACTATATTTAGTATTAGTTTAATAATTTAGTAGTTTATTAGATATATAACACTATTTATCTATTTTTGTAATAATCAAAATTAGGGAATTATCGTTGAACCAAACCGTTGAACCAAATTATCTCTATTCGGGCTATTATAGTATACTATAGATTCCTAGTTTTTTAATATTCACCAGTTTCTAGAAATTGAAACATATGGGAATTGTAATAAAAAAATTCAAAACAGAAAGAATAAATATGTATTTAAAAGAACAATTTTTCTCTAATACACATATAGCTACGTAATAAAAATTATGTGACAAATTTTAATTGGTCTATAACTTTTAAATGTTGATATAGTAAAACCTCGATAAATTAATACCTTTGGGACCATGAAAAATTATTAATTAATGGAAATATTAATATATCGATAAATTAATAATTTATTAATTTATCGATATATTAATAATTTAATAATTTATGGAGATATATTATTTAAAATTTTATAACGTATGCAATTCTCAAAATAATAATTTATTTTCATTTATTGAATACTTAAAATAACATTAAGAAATATTTATTAATTTAAGTAAATTGAAAGAATTCACTTATTTAATTAGACTACATAATGTCCCTGAAGTTCTCAAAATGGTTCAAGCCTCTTATTTACCACAACAATAAAAGAACCTTATTTAACTAAGTTACTTAATTTCCTCTTGTAACATGAACATACTAAGCGAGATCTCCATAATACATTAAGAAAGATTTAAAATGAAGTATAAGGCGACATCAATTCTAAAAAGAAGCATGTTACAATTGAGGCTTACTATAAAAGTGCATCCTAGAAATCTATAATTTTGATATAATATGTAATTATTAATTTATATATTATATGAGACTTATATGTATTAATAATAAAATATTACCTTATAAATTTAGCGAATTATTAATTTAGCATAAATGGCCCGGCTCGGGGTTACAAGAAATTATTAATTTAACGAGGTTATTAATCTATCGAGTATTAGTTTATCGAGGTTTAACTGTATATCCGTTCCCCATTCCACCAATGAAGAAAAGAAGAAAAATAAAAAAATAAATAAGAGTTAATGCTCGGTGGGCCCGGAGATATTATGACCATTCACAATATTTGTCTTAAAAGATATAGTAGATACATGAGAATTTTATGACAGCTGACATAAAAAGGGGTAACAAATCTAGCGGATATATGGAGGCGAAATTTCCTTTCGAACTGAGGTTTTTTTATCGCGAGGTCAGTGCTTCAACTATTTTTTATTTTATTATTCAAGATAATCTAGGCCAAATAATTGGTATTGAAATTCTTGTATACAATCATTGTTTGGTATGGTGTAACAATTACTTGTCTAGACCGGATCCTTATAATAGTAATTTGTTTTTTATATCATACTTGAAGCAGGCTAAAACACTGATTTATGGTAAATTTTAATGTGGGGTGTTTGTAATTTCACTTGATTTGTTTTAATGTACCCTTTTGAAATTTTGTAATTTCACTTGATTTGTTTTAATGTTCTTTAGAGATGTTGAAGATTAGCTAGCGAGCATCACATTAACACTAAAGTAACAAAACCCAAAATAATTAGTAGTCTTTCAACATATAAATTTAATCGCTCTGTATTGGTGACAGCAAAAACTTGAAAACTTTGAACAAAGTTATTCCTATTTTCATTTCACTCACCACCAAAATCACGATTCCCCAACGCCTCTCAACTTCCATGCAGACCACGGCCGATGCCCTTACTAGTAGAATCTTACTGAGAGAATGAAGGCAAAGGCAAATTATGACTTGATAAAGAGGCTGTGCAAGAGATAGGAGAGTGAGAGAGGGCTAGTATTGGAGGTTGATTTTTGTTTTTTATTATAGTGTGTGGGCGAGAGAGAGAGAGGGAGTACTAAGTGCTAGGTTAACGTGCATGATATAATTAATTATTAGGTTAATAGGATTAATTTTGGTTCGGGTTATTCGGTCGGTGCTGCTGTGCTGGCATGAGCCCCGAACACGACCAATTTAGTTCGGTTTTTTCAGTAAGACAAATATATACAAAACCGAACTTAGAGTTAGCAAACTGTTTTGACTAGTTTGATTTGGTAAGTTTGTCCGTTCTTCGGTTTACGTGTTGTGTCGGTGTGTGTCCATTGAAAAAGAGAGGTACATATCTATTGTGTATAAATAGGACTGCAATAGCTACTTCTGGCTGCAGGAACAGGTTAATTTTATCTCGTAATACTTTTGTTGGTGTGTACTAGATAAAACAGCTGAGACAACAGTCGATTCAATTTAGAAATTTATGCTATTTTGATTGTTTTCTATCTCTATATTTTGCTAGATATTGTTTGATAAGACATATGAATTACCAAGTAAAGGTTTGAAAGGGCTTGCACAGAGTATATTTTATAGATTTTCTTTCTTACGGTTAAGGAGTTTGGAGATACTTCTAAGTGGGAAATAATGATTTTAGATTATGCTTTCTATATAGCTGTGCTTTTTTATTGGTTTTAATGCTTTCATTGAAATCATGTAGGAGTCTATTTATTGGTTGTGACACGGAAAGTATTTTTACTTTGGAGTTTTTTTTATTTGCGGTTTATTCACAGGAGAACTCCATGTTTGGAAAGACATTTAACGATATTGTGTAAATAGCATAGAATTGTAATCAACATAATACAATATTAATTTTGAATGTAAGGGTGTTTTTAGTCATGTAATTGCATTGCTGCTTAAATATTCCTGGTAGCATTGTTTATCACAAAGTTTTATGTAATTTTTTGGCTGCTATCTGCTACTTTAGCTGCGAACATGCCTGTCTTCTATCCAACTTTGTGCCTGCTTTATCAGTAAAACCCTTTGAGCATTTGAATGGACTAATACAAGAAAATGGACAGAAACTTTAGAGATTAACTTGTTTATTGGTTATTTAGTAAGGTTTTGACTAATTTTTCTTTATCTTGAGTAACAGCATTGGTCTTCGTACCTTGGTCATCACTTGTGATGCATTCATAACCTGCTACCATGCTGCCAACTTTGAAGGGTTAGTATATCTTTCCACTTACACCAATACCAGTTTTTTTCTGAGTGGCAGTTTAAAAATTGCTTGTACTGCAGATGACTTCTGTAAACTCATATGTAGAGTTATACAACATAATTGCACATAATTCTTTGCTGCTATGCACATTAGTTGTTCTTAAGTGTAATTTAGGAACAATGATGCGCAATGGCCAAGTGGGGAAACTTGACTCCTATTAGTTTTCCAAAAATTCCAAACCATCAACTTATATTAGTGTATTTCTGATAGACGATATTGTGTTTCTAATATTAACATGAGGAAATTTTCTTAAAAAAGTTCGTACACATGTTATTGTTCAAAACACAGTGTTTTCCTGGTGTCGTCCATTAGTTTTGGTGTTTCTATTAGCGATTGCAACCTACTTTGATTATAAAGATGACACTCAAAAGGTGTCTGGTGCAGGTGTGTGCGATGCCTGAGACATCTAAAAGATGACTATTATGTCATTAAAAGGAAGCTTGGGACATTCCTTCAGGTGAGTACACTCCATCTTTCCTTTACGCATAGATTTCATTCTTTAACCAGTAGCAATTTGAGCCAACATCTACATCCTTTTCAGATTCTAAGATCAACTCTTGTACTTGTATACAGCACATCACTTTGAGACATTTAAATTTGTAATTTGACTAGTTTTGAATCAAGTTAAATTCTTTTTTTGCTAATTAAGTTAAATTCCTATTCAATATTTAGCACCAGTGATAGTTTTGTAACTAAAGTTCTCACGACATCATGTGAATCTTAATTGCGTAAGTATCTTTATTCGTCTTTCAAAGGTATATTGGATCCTTTAAATCAGAACATCAAAAGCTAGGCAGTATTACAACTATGTGAATTCATTATGAACCAATATGCTTTTACTAAATCATATGTATTTGGGATTGCAACATTTCTAGTATTGTCTGTATTTAATATTTGCCACTCACTTTTCATTTCCTACTTCTCTTTCTAAAAAAAATCCTTATGTGTTAAATGCAGCTGGAGAATCAAATTCTAGCTGCTGGGGGAAATATCCAATCATTGAGTATCCCCGTGAAAAAACGAATAGGACTTTAATTCCTAAACGTCAGAGAGTTTACGGGGATTGACGTCTATTGTATGTTAGTGTTCAGGGATTTGGTTGAGAAGCCCCATGTAGATCTTCAGTGCTGAGCAGTGAAATTTAGAATTCTTGAATATTCTAGCTGGGGGAGTTTTTATTTGGTGGTGTACTTTCAGAGTGATGTTTTATTGTTGTGCTGAACTTTGTTTCTTATTTAGCTCGAGGATTGATTCAACTTTTGCGGTGACAATAATGTTATTATCGCCTTTAAACTATTAACTGTTAAGGCAAGACCTTTCTGCAACTCACTTTTTTCGCAAGTCGCCACAATTTAGAGATGTTTTTCTGAGGTGATTCAGTTAGTTGTAAGCCTATGAACTCTTATGTTGAGACTCAGTAAAATTGAGCAAATTGTGGCGTAAACTGCACCTTTCTCTTCCATAGATATCATACATACGAAGTTAGATGGAAGTCGCATTGATGGCCCATAAAATGTTAAAGAGCACAAGATCTTATTCAGGACTTCCTTTTCTTTTGTGAGCTGTTAGATGAAGCCTCTTTTAGGATCTTATATTCTAACACTCCCCCTCGCTCGAGAGCCTATTTATGGGTTAAAGAGTGGATCATATGGATGGCAATCGGGTCGGTCGAAACGGGTTTATCAAAAATCAAACCCAAACCCGATTATTTTTCTTGAACCTGAACCCGAACCCGGAAAAACCCGTGGGTTCGGTTCGGGTTCGGGTTTGTTGATCAATATCAAATTGCACCTTAATTTGTACAAACAATTTTTGGAGTTGAATTAGAGGGTTCAGAGAAGATAATGGATCGTACCTCTATAAATAAATTTTATAGTGAAATAATGGAATAATCTTGACCTTTAGTATACTTGTATGAACATGGTTGCTAAAAACATATTTTAACGAATTTAATAGAATAGTTTGTAAAAGTATAATTTTTAAAATATACTATATTCTATATTATATTACTACTTTTAAAATTAAAAATATTATTTATGTATTAACACGGGTTTCGGACCTGGTTCGGGTTCGGGTGGGAACGCAACGGGTTTCGGATTTTCGGGTCAGGTTCGGAACGGTATGCCTTAAACCCAAACCCGACCCGAAAATGGTTTGGGTTTAAAAATCAAAACCGAACTCGAATCCAAACCCGAGATATTCGGGTTCGGTAAAACCCAATCGGATCGGTACAGATCGGGTATCCATCGGTTCGATACAAATTGTCATCCCTAGTGGATCACGGAGTCCATATTTGGGATACTAATTTATCTTTCATGTCCATAATAAATTGTGAGAAATATTGGGGGCGACAGAGAAAACCGGAATCTATACTATATTATTATAAGCGAAACATGGTTTGATCAGCATTATCCTTCTTGATTGCAGATCCAAGATTGACTTCCTTAAGATTTTTCTTCAATTTATGAAAGTGTCACCACCTTCATATTGCAAGGAATGCAATCAAACTTATCACAGAAAGAATATGGATCTTCAGCTTCAGCCTCATTGTACTTACATGCTCCAAACTTTGGCTCACTAACAGCCTTTTTACAAAGGTGAGTTAGGTGATTTGTTGAGCCATATTTCTGACATTACTTCCTTGGAGCATCTGCAACATAGGCATAATTGTTGCTCTTGTTTACACATATTTTTCCATTTCTTTTCTTTTTCTTCTTCCCAGTATTTTCAGTTTTGATCGCTTTTATTGGGGTCTTAGTAGCTTGATTCACTACAGGCTTCTTCTCACATTCAGTGATGGGAGTGGATTACGCATCTTTATTTTGTCTGTCTTCATCTGCAATTTCTTGCTTGATTTCCAACTCTACTTCACTGAAGTTTACTTCACAAGTTTTAAACAAATGTGCATTTACTATTTTCAGCATTACAGGAACATCTTGGTTCTCAATTTCTTTTACTTCGTCAGCTTCAACTTTTTTGTGAGAATTCAAGGTCTCATAGTCCAAACCAATAGCCATGTTAGCACATTGTTTGTTTTAGAAATGATACTAACCAATCAACTGATATGCATTCTTGAATGATTCGAGTTTCAAATCATTTTTCTCAATTCTTTCTCTCAACACGGTCTCTACTTCTCTAGCACACTTAAGCTTGTTCTTGAGGTACTCATTTTCTTGTTTGACTGTTTCAAAACCAACAAGCTGCAGTTCTAGCTCTTGTTTTTCAATCATTGTACCGGAAGATGAGTGTTTCAACTATTTCTTTTATTTTATTATGGTCTAGGCCAAATAATTTTTATCAAAAATTAATATACAATCGTATATACAATTCTTATCAAATGGGTTTAATTGAGATTAGCCGTAGATGTATATTTTTGTTCAGTGATGCCTATAGAAATCATTACATTAGACTCATATAAAGGTTTATGTTAGACTCTAGTTTTTATTTGTACTAGCATAAATCCCGTGCGATGCACGGGTTCCCATTAATATTTTAAATTTTTATTTATCTAGTTATATTATATTTTTAAAATATTTATATAAATATATAATGATTATAAATTTATAATAAAAATAATAGAATAACATGTGGTCATAATTTAGTAGAATAAATAGATTATTTATAGTAGTTAAACAATTTAGTAGTTTAGCAGATATATAACACTATTATTTATATCTTTTAATAATAGGATAAGTTGTATTCGTAGTTTAGTAGGATAAGTATACTATATTTAGTATTAGTTTAATAATTTAGTAGTTTATTAGATATATAACACTATTTATCTATTTTTGTAATAATCAAAATTAGGGAATTATCGTTGAACCAAACCGTTGAACCAAATTATCTCTATTCCGGCTATTATAGTATACTATAGATTCCTAGTTTTTTAATATTCACCAGTTTCTAGAAATTGAAACATATGGGAATTGTAATAAAAAAATTCAAAACAGAAAGAATAAATATGTATTTAAAAGAACAATTTTTCTCTAATACACATATAGCTACGTAATATAAATTATGTGGCAAATTTTAATTGGTCTATAACTTTTAAATGTTGATACAGTAAAACCTCGATAAATTAATACCTTTGGACCATGAAAAGTTACTTAATTTCCTTATTTAACTAAGTTACTTAATTTCCTCTTGTAACATGAACATACTAAGCCAGAGGGCGACATCAATTCTAAAAAGAAGCATGTTACAATTGAGGCTTACTATAAAAGTGCATCCTAGAAATCTATAATTTTGATATAATATGTAATTATTAATTTATATATTATATGAGACTTATATGTATTAATAATAAAATATTACCTTATAAATTTAGCGAATTATTAATTTAGCATAAATGGTCCGGCTCGGGGTTACAAGAAATTATTAATTTAACGAGGTTATTAATCTATCGAGTATTAGTTTATCGAGGTTTAACTGTATATCCGTTCCCCATTCCACCAATGAAGAAAAGAAGAAAAATAAAAAAATAAATAAGAGTTAATGCTTAGTGGGCCCGGAGATATTATGACCATTCACAATATTTGTCTTAAAAGATATAGTAGATACATGAGAATTTTATGACAGCTGACATAAAAAGGGGTAACAAATCTAGCGGATATATGGAGGCGAAATTTCCTTTCGAACTGAGGTTTTTTTATCGCGAGGTCAGTGCTTCAACTATTTTTTATTTTATTATTCAAGATAATCTAGGCCAAATAATTGGTATTGAAATTCTTGTATACAATCATTGTTTGGTATGGTGTAACAATTACTTGTCTAGACCGGATCCTTTTACTAGATATTTGTTTTTTATATCATACTTGAAGCAGGCTAAAACACTGATTTATGGTAAATTTTAATGTGGGGTGTTTGTAATTTCACTTGATTTGTTTTAATGTACCCTTTTGGAATTTTGTAATTTCACTTGATTTGTTTTAATGTTCTTTCGAGATGTTGAAGATTAGCTAGCGAGCATCACATTAACACTAAAGTAACAAAACCCAAAATAATTAGTAGTCTTTCAACATATAAATTTAATCTTAATCGCTCTGTATTGGTGACAGCAAAAACTTGAAAACTTTGAACAAAGTTATTCCTATTTTTATTTCACTCACCACCAAAATCACGATTCCCCAACGCCTCTCAACTTCCATGCAGACCACGGCCGATGCCCTTACTAGTAGAATCTTACTGAGAGAATGAAGGCAAAGGCAAATTATGACTTGATAAAGAGGCTGTGCAATAGATAGGAGAGTGAGAGAGGGCTAGTATTGGAGGTTGATATTGGTTTTTTATTATAGTGTGTGGGCGAGAGAGAGAGGGGGAGTATTAAGTGTTAGGTTAACGTGCATGATATAATTAATTATTAGGTTAATAGGATTAATTTCGGTTCGGGTTATTCGGTCGGTGCTGCTGTGCTGGCATGAGTCCCGAACACGACCAATTTAGTTCGGTTTTTTCAGTAAGGCAAATATATACAAAACCGAACTTAGAGTTAGCAAACTGTTTTGACTAGTTTGATTTGGTAAGTTTGTCCGTTCTTCAGTTTACGTGTTGTGTCGGTGTGTGTCCATTGAAAAAGAGAGGTACATATCTATTGTGTATAAATAGGACTGCAATAGCTACTTCTGGCTGCAGGAACAGGTTAATTTTATCTCGTAATACTTTTGTTGGTGTGTACTAGATAAAACAGCTGAGACAACAGTCGATTCAATTTAGAAATTTATGCTATTTTGATTGTTTTCTATCTCTATATTTCGCTAGATATTGTTTGATAAGACATATGAATTACCAAGTAAAGGTTTGAAAGGGCTTGCACAGAGTATATTTTATAGATTTTCTTTCTTACGGTTAAGGAGTTTGGAGATACTTCTAAGTGGGAAATAATGATTTTAGATTATGCTTTCTATATAGCTGTGCTTTTTTATTGGTTTTAATGCTTTCATTGAAATCATGTAGGAGTCTATTTATTGGTTGTGACACGCAAAGTATTTTTACTTTGGAGTTTTTTTTATTTGCGGTTTATTCACAGGAGAACTCCATGTTTGGAAAGACATTTAACGATATTGTGTAAATAGCATAGAATTGTAATCAACATAATACAATATTAATTTTGAATGTAAGGGTGTTTTTAGTCATGTAATTGCATTGCTGCTTAAATATTCCTGGTAGCATTGTTTATCACAAAGTTTTATGTAATTTTTTGGCTGCTATCTGCTACTTTAGCTGCGAACATGCCTGTCTTCTATCCAACTTTGTGCCTGCTTTATCAGTAAAACCCTTTGAGCATTTGAATGGACTAATACAAGAAAATGGACAGAAACTTTAGAGATTAACTTGTTTATTGGTTATTTAGTAAGGTTTTGACTAATTTTTCTTTATCTTGAGTAACAGCATTGGTCTTCGTACCTTGGTCATCACTTGTGATGCATTCATAACCTGCTACCATGCTGCCAACTTTGAAGGGTTAGTATATCTTTCCACTTACACCAATACCAGTTTTTTTCTGAGTGGCAGTTTAAAAATTGCTTGTACTGCAGATGACTTCTGTAAACTCATATGTAGAGTTATACAACATAATTGCACATAATTCTTTGCTGCTATGCACATTAGTTGTTCTTAAGTGTAATTTAGGAACAATGATGCGCAATGGCCAAGTGGGGAAACTTGATTCCTATTAGTTTTCCAAAAATTCCAAACCATCAACTTATATTAGTGTATTTCTGATAGACGATATTGTGTTTCTAATATTAACATGAGGAAATTTTCTTAAAAAAGTTCGTACACATGTTATTGTTCAAAACACAGTGTTTTCCTGGTGTCGTCCATTAGTTTTGGTGTTTCTATTAGCGATTGCAACCTACTTTGATTATAAAGATGACACTCAAAAGGTGTCTGGTGCAGGTGTGTGCGATGCCTGAGACATCTAAAAGATGACTATTATGTCATTAAAAGGAAGCTTGGGACATTCCTTCAGGTGAGTACACTCCATCTTTCCTTTACGCATAGATTTCATTCTTTAACCAGTAGCAATTTGAGCCAACATCTACATCCTTTTCAGATTCTAAGATCAACTCTTGTACTTGTATACAGCACATCACTTTGAGACATTTAAATTTGTAATTTGACTAGTTTTGAATCAAGTTAAATTCTTTTTTTGCTAATTAAGTTAAATTCCTATTCAATATTTAGCACCAGTGATAGTTTTGTAACTAAAGTTCTCACGACATCATGTGAATCTTAATTGCGTAAGTATCTTTATTCGTCTTTCAAAGGTATATTGGATCCTTTAAATCAGAACATCAAAAGCTAGGCAGTATTACAACTATGTGAATTCATTATGAACCAATATGCTTTTACTAAATCATATGTATTTGGGATTGCAACATTTCTAGTATTGTCTGTATTTAATATTTGCCACTCACTTTTCATTTCCTACTTCTCTTTCTAAAAAAAATCCTTATGTGTTAAATGCAGCTGGAGAATCAAATTCTAGCTGCTGGGGGAAATATCCAATCATTGAGTATCCCCGTGAAAAAACGAATAGGACTTTAATTCCTAAACGTCAGAGAGTTTACGGGGATTGACGTCTATTGTATGTTAGTGTTCAGGGATTTGGTTGAGAAGCCCCATGTAGATCTTCAGTGCTGAGCAGTGAAATTTAGAATTCTTGAATATTCTAGCTGGGGGAGTTTTTATTTGGTGGTGTACTTTCAGAGTGATGTTTTATTGTTGTGCTGAACTTTGTTTCTTATTTAGCACGAGGATTGATTCAACTTTTGCGGTGACAATAATGTTATTATCGCCTTTAAACTATTAACTGTTAAGGCAAGACCTTTCTGCAACTCACTTTTTTCGCAAGTCGCCACAATTTAGAGATGTTTTTCTGAGGTGATTCAGTTAGTTGTAAGCCTATGAACTCTTATGTTGAGACTCAGTAAAATTGAGCAAATTGTGGCGTAAACTGCACCTTTCTCTTCCATAGATATCATACATACGAAGTTAGATGGAAGTCGCATTGATGGCCCATAAAATGTTAAAGAGCACAAGATCTTATTCAGGACTTCCTTTTCTTTTGTGAGCTGTTAGATGAAGCCTCTTTTAGGATCTTATATTCTAACACTCCCCCTCGCTCGAGAGCCTATTTATGGGTTAAAGAGTGGATCATATGGATGGCAATCGGGTCGGTCGAAACGGGTTTATCAAAAATCAAACCCAAACCCGATTATTTTTCTTGAACCTGAACCCGAACCCGGAAAACCCCGTGGGTTCGGTTCGGGTTCGGGTTTGTTGATCAATATCAAATTGCACCTTAATTTGTACAAACAATTTTTGGAGTTGAATTAGAGGGTTCAGAGAAGACAATGGATCGTACCTCTATAAATAAATTTTATAGTGAAATAATGGAATAATCTTGACCTTTAGTATACTTGTATGAACATGGTTGCTAAAAACATATTTTAACGAATTTAATAGAATAGATTGTAAAAGTATAATTTTTAAAATATACTATATTCTATATTATATTACTACTTTTAAAATTAAAAATATTATTTATGTATTAACACGGGTTTCGGACCTGGTTCGGGTTCGGGTGGGAACGCAACGGGTTTCGGATTTTCGGGTCAGGTTCGGAACGGTATGCCTTAAACCCAAACCCGACCCGAAAATGGTTTGGGTTTAAAAATCAAAACCGAACTCGAATCCAAACCCGAGATATTCGGGTTCGGTAAAACCCAATCGGATCGGTACAGATCGGGTATCCATCGGTTCGGTACAAATTGTCATCCCTAGTGGATCACGGAGTCCATATTAGGGATACTAATTTATCTTTCATGTCCATAATAAATTGTGAGAAATATTGGGGGTGACAGAGAAAACCGGAATCTATACTATATTATTATAAGCGAAACATGGTTTGATCAGCATTATCCTTCTTGATTGCAGATCCAAGATTGACTTCCTTAAGATTTTTCTTCAATTTATGAAAGTGTCACAACCTTCATATTGCAAGGAATGCAATCAAACTTATCACAGAAAGAATATGGATCTTCAGCTTCAGCCTCATTGTACTTACATGCTCCAAACTTTGGCTCACTAACAGCCTTTTTACAAAGGTGAGTTAGGTGATTTGTTGAGCCACATTTCTGACATTACTTCCTTGGAGCATCTGCAACATAGGCATAATTGTTGCTCTTGTTTACACCTATTTTTCCATTTCTTTTCTTTTTCTTCTTCCCAGTATTTTCAGTTTTGATCGCTTTTATTGGGGTCTTAGTAGCTTGACTCACTACAGGCTTCTTCTCACATTCAGTGATGGGAGTGGATTACGCATCTTTATTTTGTCTGTCTTCATCTGCAATTTCCTGCTTGATTTCCAACTCTACTTCACTGAAGTTTACTTCACAAGTTTTAAACAAATGTGCATTTACTATTTTCAGCATCACAGGAACATCTTGGTTCTCAATTTCTTTTACTTTGTCAGCTTCAACTTTTTTGTGAGAATTCAAGGTCTCATAGTCCAAACCAATAGCTATGTTAGCACATTGTTTGTTTTAGAAATGATACTAACCAATCAACTGAGATGCATTCTTGAATGATTCGAGTTTCAAATCATTTTTCTTAATTCTTTCTCTCAACACGGTCTCTACTTCTCTAGCACACTTAAGCTTGTTCTTGAGGTACTCATTTTCTTGTTTGACTGTTTCAAAACCAACAAGCTGCAGTTCTAGCTCTTGTTTTTCAATCTTTGTACCGGAAGATGAGTGTTTCAACTATTTCTTTTATTTTATTATGGTCTTGGCCAAATAATTTTTATCAAAAATTAATATACAATCGTATATACAATTGTTATCAAATGGGTTTAATTGAGATTAGCTGTAGATGTATATTTTTGTTTAGTGATGCCTGTAGAAATCATTACATTAGACCGATATAAAGGTTTATGTTAGACTTTAGTTTTTATTTGTACTAGCATAAATCCCGTGCGATGCACGGGTTCCCATTAATATTTTAAATTTTTATTTATCTAGTTATATTATATTTTTAAAATATTTATATAAATATATAATGATTATAAATTTATAATAAAAATAATAGAATAACATGTGGTCATAATTTAGTAGAATAAATAGATTATTTATAGTAGTTTAACAATTTAGTAGTTTAGCAGATATATAACACTATTATTTATATCTTTTAATAATAGGATAAGTTGTATTCGTAGTTTAGTAGGATAAGTATACTATATTTAGTATTAGTTTAATAATTTAGTAGTTTATTAGATATATAACACTATTTATCTATTTTTGTAATAATCAAAATTAGGGAATTATCATTGAACCAAACCGTTGAACCAAATTATCTCTATTCCGGCTATTATAGTATACTATAGATTCCTAGTTTTTTAATATTCACCAGTTTCTAGAAATTGAAACATATGGGAATTGTAATAAAAAAATTCAAAACAGAAAGAATAAATATGTATTTAAAAGAACAATTTTTCTCTAATACACATATAGCTACGTAATAAAAATTATGTGACAAATTTTAATTGGTCTATAACTTTTAAATGTTGATACAGTAAAACCTCGATAAATTAATACCTTTGGGACCATGAAAAATTATTAATTAATGGAAATATTAATATATCGATAAATTAATAATTTATTAATTTATCGATATATTAATAATTTAATAATTTATGGAGATATATTATTTAAAATTTTATAACGTATGCAATTCTCAAAATAATAATTTATTTTCATTTATTGAATACTTAAAATAACATTAAGAAATATTTATTAATTTAAGTAAATTGAAAGAATTCACTTATTTAATTAGACTACATAATGTCCCTGAAGTTCTCAAAATGGTTCAAGCCTCTTATTTACCACAACAATAAAAGAACCTTATTTAACTAAGTTACTTAATTTCCTCTTGTAACATGAACATACTAAGCGAGAGCTCCATAATACATTAAGAAAGATTTAAAATGAAGTATAAGGCGACATCAATTCTAAAAAGAAGCATGTTACAATTGAGGCTTACTATAAAAGTGCATCCTAGAAATCTATAATTTTGATATAATATGTAATTATTAATTTATATATTATATGAGACTTATATGTATTAATAATAAAATATTACCTTATAAATTTAGCGAATTATTAATTTAGCATAAATGGCCCGACTCGGGGTTACAAGAAATTATTAATTTAACGAGGTTATTAATCTATCGAGTATTAGTTTATCGAGGTTTATCTGTATATCCGTTCCCCATTCCACCAATGAAGAAAAGAAGAAAAATAAAAAAATAAATAAGAGTTAATGCTCGGTGGGCCCGGAGATATTATGACCATTCACAATATTTGTCTTAAAAGATATAGTAGATACATGAGAATTTTATGACAGCTGACATAAAAAGGGGTAACAAATCTAGCGGATATATGGAGGCGAAATTTCCTTTCGAACTGAGGTTTTTTTATCGCTAGGTCAGTGCTTCAACTATTTTTTATTTTATTATTCAAGATAATCTAGGCCAAATAATTGGTATTGAAATTCTTGTATACAATCATTGTTTGGTATGGTGTAACAATTACTTGTCTAGACCGGATCCTTATACTAGTAATTTGTTTTTTATATCATACTTGAAGCAGGCTAAAACACTGATTTATGGTAAATTTTAATGTGGGGTGTTTGTAATTTCACTTGATTTGTTTTAATGTACCCTTTTGAAATTTTGTAATTTCACTTGATTTATTTTAATGTTCTTTAGAGATGTTGAAGATTAGCTAGCGAGCATCACATTAACACTAAAGTAACAAAACCCAAAATAATTAGTAGTCTTTCAACATATAAATTTAATCGCTCTGTATTGGTGACAGCAAAAACTTGAAAACTTTGAACAAAGTTATTCCTATTTTCATTTCACTCACCACCAAAATCACGATTCCCCAACGCCTCTCAACTTCCATGCAGACCACGGCCGATGCCCTTACTAGTAGAATCTTACTGAGAGAATGAAGGCAAAGGCAAATTATGACTTGATAAAGAGGCTGTGCAAGAGATAGGAGAGTGAGAGAGGGCTAGTATTGGAGGTTGATTTTTGTTTTTTATTATAGTGTGTGGGCGAGAGAGAGAGGGAGTACTAAGTGCTAGGTTAACGTGCATGATATAATTAATTATTAGGTTAATAGGATTAATTTTGGTACGGGTTATTCGGTCGGTGCTGCTGTGCTGGCATGAGCCCCGAACACGACCAATTTAGTTCGGTTTTTTCAGTAAGGCAAATATATACAAAACCGAACTTAGAGTTAGCAAACTGTTTTGACTAGTTTGATTTGGTAAGTTTGTCCGTTCTTCGGTTTACGTGTTGTGTCGGTGTGTGTCCATTGAAAAAGAGAGGTACATATCTATTGTGTATAAATAGGACTGCAATAGCTACTTCTGGCTGCAGGAACAGGTTAATTTTATCTCGTAATACTTTTGTTGGTGTGTACTAGATAAAACAGCTGAGACAACGGTCGATTCAATTTAGAAATTTATGCTATTTTGATTGTTTTCTATCTCTATATTTCGCTAGATATTGTTTGATAAGACATATGAATTACCAAGTAAAGGTTTGAAAGGGCTTGCACAGAGTATATTTTATAGATTTTCTTTCTTACGGTTAAGGAGTTTGGAGATACTTCTAAGTGGGAAATAATGATTTTAGATTATGCTTTCTATATAGCTGTGCTTTTTTATTGGTTTTAATGCTTTCATTGAAATCATGTAGGAGTCTATTTATTGGTTGTGACACGGAAAGTATTTTTACTTTGGAGTTTTTTTTATTTGCGGTTTATTCACAGGAGAACTCCATGTTTGGAAAGACATTTAACGATTTTGTGTAAATAGCATAGAATTGTAATCAACATAATACAATATTAATTTTGAATGTAAGGGTGTTTTTAGTCATGTAATTGCATTGCTGCTTAAATATTCCTGGTAGCATTGTTTATCACAAAGTTTTATGTAATTTTTTGGCTGCTATCTGCTACTTTAGCTGCGAACATGCCTGTCTTCTATCCAACTTTGTGCCTGCTTTATCAGTAAAACCCTTTGAGCATTTGAATGGACTAATACAAGAAAATGGACAGAAACTTTAGAGATTAACTTGTTTATTGGTTATTTAGTAAGGTTTTGACTAATTTTTCTTTATCTTGAGTAACAGCATTGGTCTTCGTACCTTGGTCATCACTTGTGATGCATTCATAACCTGCTACCATGCTGCCAACTTTGAAGGGTTAGTATATCTTTCCACTTACACCAATACCAGTTTTTTTCTGAGTGGCAGTTTAAAAATTGCTTGTACTGCAGATGACTTCTGTAAACTCATATGTAGAGTTATACAACATAATTGCACATAATTCTTTGCTGCTATGCACATTAGTTGTTCTTAAGTGTAATTTAGGAACAATGATGCGCAATGGCCAAGTGGGGAAACTTGACTCCTATTAGTTTTCCAAAAATTCCAAACCATCAACTTATATTAGTGTATTTCTGATAGACGATATTGTGTTTCTAATATTAACATGAGGAAATTTTCTTAAAAAAGTTCGTACACATGTTATTGTTCAAAACACAGTGTTTTCCTGGTGTCGTCCATTAGTTTTGGTGTTTCTATTAGCGATTGCAACCTACTTTGATTATAAAGATGACACTCAAAAGGTGTCTGGTGCAGGTGTGTGCGATGCCTGAGACATCTAAAAGATGACTATTATGTCATTAAAAGGAAGCTTGGGACATTCCTTCAGGTGAGTACACTCCATCTTTCCTTTACGCATAGATTTCATTCTTTAACCAGTAGCAATTTGAGCCAACATCTACATCCTTTTCAGATTCTAAGATCAACTCTTGTACTTGTATACAGCACATCACTTTGAGACATTTAAATTTGTAATTTGACTAGTTTTGAATCAAGTTAAATTCTTTTTTTGCTAATTAAGTTAAATTCCTATTCAATATTTAGCACCAGTGATAGTTTTGTAACTAAAGTTCTCACGACATCATGTGAATCTTAATTGCGTAAGTATCTTTATTCGTCTTTCAAAGGTATATTGGATCCTTTAAATCAGAACATCAAAAGCTAGGCAGTATTACAACTATGTGAATTCATTATGAACCAATATGCTTTTACTAAATCATATGTATTTGGGATTGCAACATTTCTAGTATTGTCTGTATTTAATATTTGCCACTCACTTTTCATTTCCTACTTCTCTTTCTAAAAAAAATCCTTATGTGTTAAATGCAGCTGGAGAATCAAATTCTAGCTGCTGGGGGAAATATCCAATCATTGAGTATCCCCGTGAAAAAACGAATAGGACTTTAATTCCTAAACGTCAGAGAGTTTACGGGGATTGACGTCTATTGTATGTTAGTGTTCAGGGATTTGGTTGAGAAGCCCCATGTAGATCTTCAGTGCTGAGCAGTGAAATTTAGAATTCTTGAATATTCTAGCTGGGGGAGTTTTTATTTGGTGGTGTACTTTCAGAGTGATGTTTTATTGTTGTGCTGAACTTTGTTTCTTATTTAGCACGAGGATTGATTCAACTTTTGCGGTGACAATAATGTTATTATCGCCTTTAAACTATTAACTGTTAAGGCAAGACCTTTCTGCAACTCACTTTTTTCGCAAGTCGCCACAATTTAGAGATGTTTTTCTGAGGTGATTCAGTTAGTTGTAAGCCTATGAACTCTTATGTTGAGACTCAGTAAAATTGAGCAAATTGTGGCGTAAACTGCACCTTTCTCTTCCATAGATATCATACATACGAAGTTAGATGGAAGTCGCATTGATGGCCCATAAAATGTTAAAGAGCACAAGATCTTATTCAGGACTTCCTTTTCTTTTGTGAGCTGTTAGATGAAGCCTCTTTTAGGATCTTATATTCTAACACTCCCCCTCGCTCGAGAGCCTATTTATGGGTTAAAGAGTGGATCATATGGATGGCAATCGGGTCGGTCGAAACGGGTTTATCAAAAATCAAACCCAAACCCGATTATTTTTCTTGAACCTGAACCCGAACCCGGAAAACCCCGTGGGTTCGGTTCGGGTTCGGGTTTGTTGATCAATATCAAATTGCACCTTAATTTGTACAAACAATTTTTGGAGTTGAATTAGAGGGTTCAGAGAAGACAATGGATCGTACCTCTATAAATAAATTTTATAGTGAAATAATGGAATAATCTTGACCTTTAGTATACTTGTATGAACATGGTTGCTAAAAACATATTTTAACGAATTTAATAGAATAGATTGTAAAAGTATAATTTTTAAAATATACTATATTCTATATTATATTACTACTTTTAAAATTAAAAATATTATTTATGTATTAACACGGGTTTCGGACCTGGTTCGGGTTCGGGTGGGAACGCAACGGGTTTCGGATTTTCGGGTCAGGTTCGGAACGGTATGCCTTAAACCCAAACCCGACCCGAAAATGGTTTGGGTTTAAAAATCAAAACCGAACTCGAATCCAAACCCGAGATATTCGGGTTCGGTAAAACCCAATCGGATCGGTACAGATCGGGTATCCATCGGTTCGGTACAAATTGTCATCCCTAGTGGATCACGGAGTCCATATTAGGGATACTAATTTATCTTTCATGTCCATAATAAATTGTGAGAAATATTGGGGGTGACAGAGAAAACCGGAATCTATACTATATTATTATAAGCGAAACATGGTTTGATCAGCATTATCCTTCTTGATTGCAGATCCAAGATTGACTTCCTTAAGATTTTTCTTCAATTTATGAAAGTGTCACAACCTTCATATTGCAAGGAATGCAATCAAACTTATCACAGAAAGAATATGGATCTTCAGCTTCAGCCTCATTGTACTTACATGCTCCAAACTTTGGCTCACTAACAGCCTTTTTACAAAGGTGAGTTAGGTGATTTGTTGAGCCACATTTCTGACATTACTTCCTTGGAGCATCTGCAACATAGGCATAATTGTTGCTCTTGTTTACACCTATTTTTCCATTTCTTTTCTTTTTCTTCTTCCCAGTATTTTCAGTTTTGATCGCTTTTATTGGGGTCTTAGTAGCTTGACTCACTACAGGCTTCTTCTCACATTCAGTGATGGGAGTGGATTACGCATCTTTATTTTGTCTGTCTTCATCTGCAATTTCCTGCTTGATTTCCAACTCTACTTCACTGAAGTTTACTTCACAAGTTTTAAACAAATGTGCATTTACTATTTTCAGCATCACAGGAACATCTTGGTTCTCAATTTCTTTTACTTTGTCAGCTTCAACTTTTTTGTGAGAATTCAAGGTCTCATAGTCCAAACCAATAGCTATGTTAGCACATTGTTTGTTTTAGAAATGATACTAACCAATCAACTGAGATGCATTCTTGAATGATTCGAGTTTCAAATCATTTTTCTTAATTCTTTCTCTCAACACGGTCTCTACTTCTCTAGCACACTTAAGCTTGTTCTTGAGGTACTCATTTTCTTGTTTGACTGTTTCAAAACCAACAAGCTGCAGTTCTAGCTCTTGTTTTTCAATCTTTGTACCGGAAGATGAGTGTTTCAACTATTTCTTTTATTTTATTATGGTCTAGGCCAAATAATTTTTATCAAAATTAATATACAATCGTATATACAATTGTTATCAAATGGGTTTAATTGAGATTAGCTGTAGATGTATATTTTTGTTTAGTGATGCCTATAGAAATCATTACATTAGACCGATATAAAGGTTTATGTTAGACTTTAGTTTTTATTTGTACTAGCATAAATCCCGTGCGATGCACGGGTTCCCATTAATATTTTAAATTTTTATTTATCTAGTTATATTATATTTTTAAAATATTTATATAAATATATAATGATTATAAATTTATAATAAAAATAATAGAATAACATGTGGTCATAATTTAGTAGAATAAATAGATTATTTATAGTAGTTTAACAATTTAGTAGTTTAGCAGATATATAACACTATTATTTATATCTTTTAATAATAGGATAAGTTGTATTCGTAGTTTAGTAGGATAAGTATACTATATTTAGTATTAGTTTAATAATTTAGTAGTTTATTAGATATATAACACTATTTATCTATTTTTGTAATAATCAAAATTAGGGAATTATCGTTGAACCAAACCGTTGAACCAAATTATCTCTATTCCGGCTATTATAGTATACTATAGATTCCTAGTTTTTTAATATTCACCAGTTTCTAGAAATTGAAACATATGGGAATTGTAATAAAAAAATTCAAAACAGAAAGAATAAATATGTATTTAAAAGAACAATTTTTCTCTAATACACATATAGCTACGTAATAAAAATTATGTGACAAATTTTAATTGGTCTATAACTTTTAAATGTTGATACAGTAAAACCTCGATAAATTAATACCTTTGGGACCATGAAAAATTATTAATTAATGGAAATATTAATATATCGATAAATTAATAATTTATTAATTTATCGATATATTAATAATTTAATAATTTATGGAGATATATTATTTAAAATTTTATAACGTATGCAATTCTCAAAATAATAATTTATTTTCATTTATTGAATACTTAAAATAACATTAAGAAATATTTATTAATTTAAGTAAATTGAAAGAATTCACTTATTTAATTAGACTACATAATGTCCCTGAAGTTCTCAAAATGGTTCAAGCCTCTTATTTACCACAACAATAAAAGAACCTTATTTAACTAAGTTACTTAATTTCCTCTTGTAACATGAACATACTAAGCGAGAGCTCATAATACATTAAGAAAGATTTAAAATGAAGTATAAGGCGACATCAATTCTAAAAAGAAGCATGTTACAATTGAGGCTTACTATAAAAGTGCATCCTAGAAATCTATAATTTTGATATAATATGTAATTATTAATTTATATATTATATGAGACTTATATGTATTAATAATAAAATATTACCTTATAAATTTAGCGAATTATTAATTTAGCATAAATGGCCCGGCTCGGGGTTACAAGAAATTATTAATTTAACGAGGTTATTAATCTATCGAGTATTAGTTTATCGAGGTTTATCTGTATATCCGTTCCCCATTCCACCAATGAAGAAAAGAAGAAAAATAAAAAAATAAATAAGAGTTAATGCTCGGTGGGCCCGGAGATATTATGACCATTCACAATATTTGTCTTAAAAGATATAGTAGATACATGAGAATTTTATGACAGCTGACATAAAAAGGGGGTAACAAATCTAGCGGATATATGGAGGCGAAATTTCCTTTCGAACTGAGGTTTTTTTATCGCTAGGTCAGTGCTTCAACTATTTTTTATTTTATTATTCAAGATAATATAGGCCAAATAATTGGTATTGAAATTCTTGTATACAATCATTGTTTGGTATGGTGTAACAATTACTTGTCTAGACCGGATCCTTATACTAGTAATTTGTTTTTTATATCATACTTGAAGCAGGCTAAAACACTGATTTATGGTAAATTTTAATGTGGGGGTGTTTGTAATTTCACTTGATTTGTTTTAATGTACCCTTTTGAAATTTTGTAATTTCACTTGATTTATTTTAATGTTCTTTAGAGATGTTGAAGATTAGCTAGCGAGCATCACATTAACACTAAAGTAACAAAACCCAAAATAATTAGTAGTCTTTCAACATATAAATTTAATCGCTCTGTATTGGTGACAGCAAAAACTTGAAAACTTTGAACAAAGTTATTCCTATTTTCATTTCACTCACCACCAAAATCACGATTCCCCAACGCCTCTCAACTTCCATGCAGACCACGGCCGATGCCCTTACTAGTAGAATCTTACTGAGAGAATGAAGGCAAAGGCAAATTATGACTTGATAAAGAGGCTGTGCAAGAGATAGGAGAGTGAGAGAGGGCTAGTATTGGAGGTTGATTTTTGTTTTTTATTATAGTGTGTGGGCGAGAGAGAGAGGGAGTACTAAGTGCTAGGTTAACGTGCATGATATAATTAATTATTAGGTTAATAGGATTAATTTTGGTACGGGTTATTCGGTCGTGCTGCTGTGCTGGCATGAGCCCCGAACACGACCAATTTAGTTCGGTTTTTTCAGTAAGGCAAATATATACAAAACCGAACTTAGAGTTAGCAAACTGTTTTGACTAGTTTGATTTGGTAAGTTTGTCCGTTCTTCGGTTTACGTGTTGTGTCGGTGTGTGTCCATTGAAAAAGAGAGGTACATATCTATTGTGTATAAATAGGACTGCAATAGCTACTTCTGGCTGCAGGAACAGGTTAATTTTATCTCGTAATACTTTTGTTGGTGTGTACTAGATAAAACAGCTGAGACAACGGTCGATTCAATTTAGAAATTTATGCTATTTTGATTGTTTTCTATCTCTATATTTCGCTAGATATTGTTTGATAAGACATATGAATTACCAAGTAAAGGTTTGAAAGGGCTTGCACAGAGTATATTTTATAGATTTTCTTTCTTACGGTTAAGGAGTTTGGAGATACTTCTAAGTGGGAAATAATGATTTTAGATTATGCTTTCTATATAGCTGTGCTTTTTATTGGTTTTAATGCTTTCATTGAAATCATGTAGGAGTCTATTTATTGGTTGTGACACGGAAAGTATTTTACTTTGGAGTTTTTTTATTTGCGGTTTATTCACAGGAGAACTCCATGTTTGGAAAGACATTTAACGATTTTGTGTAAATAGCATAGAATTGTATCAACATAATACAATATTAATTTTGAATGTAAGGGTGTTTTTTAGTCATGTAATTGCATTGCTGCTTAAATATTCCTGGTAGCATTGTTTATCACAAAGTTTTATGTAATTTTTTGGCTGCTATCTGCTACTTTAGCTGCGAACATGCCTGTCTTCTATCCAACTTTGTGCCTGCTTTATCAGTAAAACCCTTTGAGCATTTGAATGGACTAATACAAGAAAATGGACAGAAACTTTAGAGATTAACTTGTTTATTGGTTATTTAGTAAGGTTTTGACTAATTTTTCTTTATCTTGAGTAACAGCATTGGTCTTCGTACCTTGGTCATCACTTGTGATGCATTCATAACCTGCTACCATGCTGCCAACTTTGAAGGGTTAGTATATCTTTCCACTTACACCAATACCAGTTTTTTTCTGAGTGGCAGTTTAAAAATTGCTTGTACTGCAGATGACTTCTGTAAACTCATATGTAGAGTTATACAACATAATTGCACATAATTCTTTGCTGCTATGCACATTAGTTGTTCTTAAGTGTAATTTAGGAACAATGATGCGCAATGGCCAAGTGGGGAAACTTGACTCCTATTAGTTTTCCAAAAATTCCAAACCATCAACTTATATTAGTGTATTTCTGATAGACGATATTGTGTTTCTAATATTAACATGAGGAAATTTTCTTAAAAAAGTTCGTACACATGTTATTGTTCAAAACACAGTGTTTTCCTGGTGTCGTCCATTAGTTTTGGTGTTTCTATTAGCGATTGCAACCTACTTTGATTATAAAGATGACACTCAAAAGGTGTCTGGTGCAGGTGTGTGCGATGCCTGAGACATCTAAAAGATGACTATTATGTCATTAAAAGGAAGCTTGGGACATTCCTTCAGGTGAGTACACTCCATCTTTCCTTTACGCATAGATTTCATTCTTTAACCAGTAGCAATTTGAGCCAACATCTACATCCTTTTCAGATTCTAAGATCAACTCTTGTACTTGATACAGCACATCACTTTGAGACATTTAAATTTGTAATTTGACTAGTTTGAATCAAGTTAAATTCTTTTTTTGCTAATTAAGTTAAATTCCTATTCAATATTTAGCACCAGTGATAGTTTTGTAACTAAAGTTCTCACGACATCATGTGAATCTTAATTGCGTAAGTATCTTTATTCGTCTTTCAAGGTATATTGGGTCCTTTAAATCAGAACATCAAAAGCTAGGCAGTATTACAACTATGTGAATTCATTATGAACCAATATGCTTTTACTAAATCATATGTATTTGGGATTGCAACATTCTAGTATTGTCTGTATTTAATATTTGCCACTCACGTTTCATTTCTACTTCTCTTTCTAAAAAAAAATCCTATGTGTTAAATGCAGCTGGAGAATCAAATTCTAGCTGCTGGGGGAATATCCAATCATTGAGTATCCCCGTGAAAAACGAATAGGACTTTAATTCTAAACGTCAGAGAGTTTACGGGGATTGACGTCTATTGTATGTTAGTGTTCAGGGATTTGGTTGAGAAGCCCCATGTAGATCTTCAGTGCTGAGCAGTGAAATTTAGAATTCTTGAATATTCTAGCTGGGGGAGTTTTTATTTGGTGGGTTGTACTTTCAGAGTGATGTTATTATTGTTGTGCTGAACTTTGTTTCTTATTTAGCTCGAGGATTGATTCAACTTTTGCGGTGACAATAATGTTATTATCGCCTTTAAACTATTAACTGTTAAGGCAAGACCTTTCTGCAACTCACTTTTTTCGCAAGTCGCCACAATTTAGAGATGTTTTTCTGAGGTGATTCAGTTAGTTGTAAGCCTATGAACTCTTATGTTGAGACTCAGTAAATTGAGCAAATTGTGGCGTAAACTGCACCTTTCTCTTCCATAGATATCATACATACGAAGTTAGATGGAAGTCGCATTGATGGCCCATAAAATGTTAAGAGCACAAGATCTTATTCAGGACTTCCTTTTCTTTTGTGAGCTGTTAGATGAAGCCTCTTTTTAGGATCTTATATTCTAACACTCCCCCTCGCTCGAGAGCCTATTTATGGGTTAAAGAGTGGATCATATGGATGGCAATCGGGTCGGTCGAAACGGGTTTATCAAAAATCAAACCCAAACCCGATTATTTTTCTTGAACCTGAACCCGAACCCGGAAAAACCCGTGGGTTCGGTTCGGGTTCGGGTTTGTTGATCAATATCAAATTGCACCTTAATTTGTACAAACAATTTTTGGAGTTGAATTAGAGGGTTCAGAGAAGATAATGGATCGTACCTCTATAAATAAATTTTATAGTGAAATAATGGAATAATCTTGACCTTTAGTATACTTGTATGAACATGGTTGCTAAAAACATATTTTAACGAATTTAATAGAATAGTTTGTAAAAGTATAATTTTTAAAATATACTATATTCTATATTATATTACTACTTTTAAAATTAAAAATATTATTTATGTATTAACACGGGTTTCGGACCTGGTTCGGGTTCGGGTGGGAACGCAACGGGTTTCGGATTTTCGGGTCAGGTTCGGAACGGTATGCCTTAAACCCAAACCCGACCCGAAAATGGTTTGGGTTTAAAAATCAAAACCGAACTCGAATCCAAACCCGAGATATTCGGGTTCGGTAAAACCCAATCGGATCGGTACAGATCGGGTATCCATCGGTTCGATACAAATTGTCATCCCTAGTGGATCACGGAGTCCATATTTGGGATACTAATTTATCTTTCATGTCCATAATAAATTGTGAGAAATATTGGGGGCGACAGAGAAAACCGGAATCTATACTATATTATTATAAGCGAAACATGGTTTGATCAGCATTATCCTTCTTGATTGCAGATCCAAGATTGACTTCCTTAAGATTTTTCTTCAATTTATGAAAGTGTCACCACCTTCATATTGCAAGGAATGCAATCAAACTTATCACAGAAAGAATATGGATCTTCAGCTTCAGCCTCATTGTACTTACATGCTCCAAACTTTGGCTCACTAACAGCCTTTTTACAAAGGTGAGTTAGGTGATTTGTTGAGCCATATTTCTGACATTACTTCCTTGGAGCATCTGCAACATAGGCATAATTGTTGCTCTTGTTTACACATATTTTTCCATTTCTTTTCTTTTTCTTCTTCCCAGTATTTTCAGTTTTGATCGCTTTTATTGGGGTCTTAGTAGCTTGATTCACTACAGGCTTCTTCTCACATTCAGTGATGGGAGTGGATTACGCATCTTTATTTTGTCTGTCTTCATCTGCAATTTCTTGCTTGATTTCCAACTCTACTTCACTGAAGTTTACTTCACAAGTTTTAAACAAATGTGCATTTACTATTTTCAGCATTACAGGAACATCTTGGTTCTCAATTTCTTTTACTTCGTCAGCTTCAACTTTTTTGTGAGAATTCAAGGTCTCATAGTCCAAACCAATAGCCATGTTAGCACATTGTTTGTTTTAGAAATGATACTAACCAATCAACTGATATGCATTCTTGAATGATTCGAGTTTCAAATCATTTTTCTCAATTCTTTCTCTCAACACGGTCTCTACTTCTCTAGCACACTTAAGCTTGTTCTTGAGGTACTCATTTTCTTGTTTGACTGTTTCAAAACCAACAAGCTGCAGTTCTAGCTCTTGTTTTTCAATCATTGTACCGGAAGATGAGTGTTTCAACTATTTCTTTTATTTTATTATGGTCTAGGCCAAATAATTTTTATCAAAAATTAATATACAATCGTATATACAATTCTTATCAAATGGGTTTAATTGAGATTAGCCGTAGATGTATATTTTTGTTCAGTGATGCCTATAGAAATCATTACATTAGACTCATATAAAGGTTTATGTTAGACTCTAGTTTTATTTGTACTAGCATAAATCCCGTGCGATGCACGGGTTCCCATTAATATTTTAAATTTTTATTTATCTAGTTATATTATATTTTTAAAATATTTATATAAATATATAATGATTATAAATTTATAATAAAAATAATAGAATAACATGTGGTCATAATTTAGTAGAATAAATAGATTATTTATAGTAGTTAAACAATTTAGTAGTTTAGCAGATATATAACACTATTATTTATATCTTTTAATAATAGGATAAGTTGTATTCGTAGTTTAGTAGGATATATACTATATTTAGTATTAGTTTAATAATTTAGTAGTTTATTAGATATATAACACTATTTATCTATTTTGTAATAATCAAAATTAGGGAATTATCGTTGAACCAAACCGTTGAACCAAATTATCTCTATTCCGGCTATTATAGTATACTATAGATTCCTAGTTTTTTAATATTCACCAGTTTCTAGAAATTGAAACATATGGGAATTGTAATAAAAAAATTCAAAACAGAAAGAATAAATATGTATTTAAAAGAACAATTTTTCTCTAATACACATATAGCTACGTAATATAAATTATGTGGCAAATTTTAATTGGTCTATAACTTTTAAATGTTGATACAGTAAAACCGATAAATTAATACCTTTGGACCATGAAAAGTTACTTAATTTCCTTATTTAACTAAGTTACTTAATTTCCTCTTGTAACATGAACATACTAAGCCAGAGGGCGACATCAATTCTAAAAAGAAGCATGTTACAATTGAGGCTTACTATAAAAGTGCATCCTAGAAATCTATAATTTTGATATAATATGTAATTATTAATTTATTATTATATGAGACTTATATGTATTAATAATAAAATATTACCTTATAAATTTAGCGAATTATTAATTTAGCATAAATGGTCCGGCTCGGGTTACAAGAAATTATTAATTTAACGAGGTTATTAATCTATCGAGTATTAGTTTATCGAGGTTTAACTGTATATCCGTTCCCCATTCCACCAATGAAGAAAAGAAGAAAAATAAAAAATAAATAAAGTTAATGCTTAGTGGGCCCGGAGATATTATGACCATTCACAATTTTGTCTTAAAAGATATAGTAGATACATGAGAATTTTACAGCTGACATAAAAAGGGGTAACAAATCTAGCGGATATATGGAGGCGAAATTTCCTTTCGAACTGAGGTTTTTTTATCGCGAGGTCAGTGCTTCAACTATTTTTTATTTTATTATTCAAGATAATCTAGGCCAAATAATTGGTATTGAAATTCTTGTATACAATCATTGTTTGGTATGGTGTAACAATTACTTGTCTAGACCGGATCCTTTACTAGATATTTGTTTTTTATATCATACTTGAAGCAGGCTAAAACACTGATTTATGGTAAATTTTAATGTGGGGTGTTTGTAATTTCACTTGATTTGTTTTAATGTACCCTTTTGGAATTTTGTAATTTCACTTGATTTGTTTTAATGTTCTTTCGAGATGTTGAAGATTAGCTAGCGAGCATCACATTAACACTAAAGTAACAAAACCCAAAATAATTAGTAGTCTTTCAACATATAAATTTAATCTTAATCGCTCTGTATTGGTGACAGCAAAAACTTGAAAACTTTGAACAAAGTTATTCCTATTTTATTTCACTCACCACCAAAATCACGATTCCCCAACGCCTCTCAACTTCCATGCAGACCACGGCCGATGCCCTTACTAGTAGAATCTTACTGAGAGAATGAAGGCAAAGGCAAATTATGACTTGATAAAGAGGCTGTGCAAGAGATAGGAGATGAGAGAGGGCTAGTATTGGAGGTTGATATTGGTTTTTTTATAGTGTGTGGGCGAGAGAGAGGGGGAGTATTAAGTGTTAGGTTAACGTGCATGATATATTAATTATTAGGTTAATAGGATTAATTTCGGTTCGGGTTATTCGGTCGGTGCTGCTGTGCTGGCATGAGTCCCGAACACGACCAATTTAGTTCGGTTTTTTCAGTAAGGCAAATATATACAAAACCGAACTTAGAGTTAGCAAACTGTTTTGACTAGTTTGATTTGGTAAGTTTGTCCGTTCTTCGTTTACGTGTTGTGTCGGTGTGTGTCCATTGAAAAAGAGAGGTACATATCTATTGTGTATAAATAGGACTGCAATAGCTACTTCTGGCTGCAGGAACAGGTTAATTTTATCTCGTAATACTTTTGTTGGTGTGTACTAGATAAAACAGCTGAGACAACAGTCGATTCAATTTAGAAATTTATGCTATTTTGATTGTTTTCTATCTCTATATTTCGCTAGATATTGTTTGATAAGACATATGAATTACCAAGTAAAGGTTTGAAAGGGCTTGCACAGAGTATTTTATAGATTTTCTTTCTTACGGTTAAGGAGTTTGGAGATACTTCTAAGTGGGAAATAATGATTTAGATTATGCTTTCTATATAGCTGTGCTTTTTTATTGGTTTTAATGCTTTCATTGAAATCATGTAGGAGTCTATTTATTGGTTGTGACACGCAAAGATTTTTACTTTGGATTTTTTTTATTTGCGGTTTTATTCACAGGAGAAACTCCATGTTGGAAAGACATTAACGATTATTGTGTAAAATAGCATAGAATTGTAATCAACATATAATACAATATAATTTGAATGTAAGGGTGTTTTATAGTCATGTATTGCATGCTGTAAATATTCCTGGTAGCATTGTTTATCACAAAGTTTTATGTAATTTTTTGGCTGCTATCTGCTACTTTAGCTGCGAACTGCCTGTCTTCTATCCAACTTTGTGCCTGCTTTATCAGTAAAAACCCTTTGAGCATTTGAATGGATAATACAAGAAAATGGACAGAAACTTTAGAGATAACTTTTATTGGTTATTTAGTAAGGGTTTTGACTAATTTTTCTTTATCTTGAGTAACAGCATGGGTCTTCGTACCTTGGTCATCACTTGTGATGCATTCATAACCTGCTACCATGCTGCCCAACTTTGAAGGGTTAGTATATCTTTCCACTTACACAATACCAGTTTTTTCTGAGTGGCAGTTTAAAATGCTGTGTACTGCAGATGACTTCTGTAACTCATATGTAGAGTTATACAACATAATTGCACATAATTCTTTGCTGCTATGCACATTAGTTGTTCTAAGTGTAATTTAGGAACAATGATGCGCAATGGCCAAGTGGGGAAACTTGATTCCTATTAGTTTTTCCAAAAATCCAAACCATCAACTTATATTAGTGTATTTCTGATAGCGATATTGTGTTTCTAATATAACATGAGAAATTTTCTTAAAAAAGTTCGACACATGTTATTGTTCAAAACACAGTGTTTTCCTGGTGTCGTCCATTAGTTTGGTGTTTTCTATTAGCGATTGCAACCTACTTTGATTATAAAGATGACACTCAAAAGGTGTCTGGTGCAGGTGTGTGCGATGCCTGAGACATCTAAAAGATGGACTATTATGTCATTAAAAGGAAGCTTGGGACATTCCTTCAGGTGAGTACACTCCATCTTTCCTTTACGCAAGATTTCATTCTTTAACCAGTAGCAATTTGAGCCAACATCTACATCCTTTTCAGATTCTAAGATCAACTCTTGACTTGTATACGCACATCACTTTGGACATTTAAATTTGTAATTGACTAGTTTGATCAAGTTAAATTCTTTTTTGCTAATTAAGTTAAATTCCTATTCATATTTAGCACCAGTGATAGTTTTGTAACTAAAGTTCTCACGACATCATGTGAATCTTAATTGCGTAAGTATCTTTATCGTCTTTCAAAGGTATATGGATCCTTTAAATCAGAACATCAAAAGCTAGGCAGTATTACAACTATGTGAATTCATTATGAACCAATATGCTTTTACTAAATCATATGTATTTGGGATTGCAACATTTCTAGTATTGTCTGTATTTAATATTTGCCACTCACTTTTCATTTCCTACTTCTCTTTCTAAAAAAAATCCTTATGTGTTAAATGCAGCTGGAGAATCAAATTCTAGCTGCGGGGGAAATATCCAATCATTGAGTATCCCCGTGAAAAAACGAATAGGACTTTAATCCTAAACGTCAGAGAGTTTACGGGGATTGACGTCTATTGTAGTTAGTGTTCAGGGATTTGGTTGAGAAGCCCCATGTAGATCTTCAGTGCTGAGCAGTGAAATTTAGAATTCTTGAATATTCTATGGGGGGAGTTTTATTTTGGTGGTGTACTTTCAGAGTGATGTTTTATTGTTGTGCTGAACTTTGTTTCTTATTTAGCACGAGGATTGATTCAACTTTTGCGGTGACAATAATGTTATTATCGCCTTTAAACTATAACTGTTAAGGCAAGACCTTTCTGCAACTCACTTTTTTCGCAAGTCGCCACAATTAGAGATGTTTTCTGAGGTGATTCAGTTAGTTGTAAGCCTATGAACTCTTATGTTGAGACTCAGTAAAATTGAGCAAATTGTGGCGTAAACTGCACCTTTCTCTTCCATAGATATTCATACATACGAAGTTAGATGGAAGTCGCATTGATGGCCCATAAATGTTAAAGAGCACAAGATCTTATTCAGGACTTCCTTTTCTTTTGTGAGCTGTTAGATGAAGCCTCTTTTAGGATCTTATATTCTAACACTCCCCCTCGCTCGAGAGCCTATTTATGGTGTTAAAGAGTGGATCATATGGATGGCAATCGGGTCGGTCGAAACGGGTTTATCAAAAATCAAACCCAAACCCGATTATTTTTCTTGAACCTGAACCCGAACCCGGAAAACCCCGTGGGTTCGGTTCGGGTTCGGGTTTGTTGATCAATATCAAATTGCACCTTAATTTGTACAAACAATTTTGGAGTTGAATTAGAGGGTTCAGAGAAGACAATGGATCGTACCTCTATAAATAAATTTTATAGTGAAATAATGGAATAATCTTGACCTTTAGTATACTTGTATGAACATGGTTGCTAAAAACATATTTTAACGAATTTAATAGAATAGATTGTAAAAGTATAATTTTTAAAATATACTATATTCTATATTATATTACTACTTTTAAAATTAAAATATTATTTATGTATTAACACGGGTTTCGGACCTGGTTCGGGGTTCGGGTGGGAACGCAACGGGTTTCGGAATTTTCGGGTCAGGTTCGGAACGGTATGCCTTAAACCCAAACCCGACCCGAAAATGGTTTGGGTTAAAAATCAAAACCGAACTCGAATCCAAACCCGAGATATTCGGTGTTCGGTAAAACCCAATCGGATCGGTACAGATCGGTATCCATCGGTTCGGTACAAATTGTCATCCCTAGTGGATCACGGAGTCCATATTAGGGATACTAATTTATCTTTCATGTCCATAATAAATTGTGAGAAATATTGGGGGTGACAGAGAAAACCGGAATCTATACTATATTATTATAAGCGAAACATGGTTTGATCAGCATTATCCTTCTTGATTGCAGATCCAAGATTGACTTCCTTAAGATTTTTCTTCAATTTATGAAAGTGTCACAACCTTCATATTGCAAGGAATGCAATCAAACTTATCACAGAAAGAATATGGATCTTCAGCTTCAGCCTCATTGTACTTACATGCTCCAAACTTTGGCTCACTAACAGCCTTTTTACAAAGGTGAGTTAGGTGATTTGTTGAGCCACATTTCTGACATTACTTCCTTGGAGCATCTGCAACATAGGCATAATTGTTGCTCTTGTTTACACCTATTTTTCCATTTCTTTTCTTTTTCTTCTTCCCAGTATTTTCAGTTTTGATCGCTTTTATTGGGGTCTTAGTAGCTTGACTCACTACAGGCTTCTTCTCACATTCAGTGATGGGAGTGGATTACGCATCTTTATTTTGTCTGTCTTCATCTGCAATTTCCTGCTTGATTTCCAACTCTACTTCACTGAAGTTTACTTCACAAGTTTTAAACAAATGTGCATTTACTATTTTCAGCATCACAGGAACATCTTGGTTCTCAATTTCTTTTACTTTGTCAGCTTCAACTTTTTTGTGAGAATTCAAGGTCTCATAGTCCAAACCAATAGCTATGTTAGCACATTGTTTGTTTTAGAAATGATACTAACCAATCAACTGAGATGCATTCTTGAATGATTCGAGTTTCAAATCATTTTTCTTAATTCTTTCTCTCAACACGGTCTCTACTTCTCTAGCACACTTAAGCTTGTTCTTGAGGTACTCATTTTCTTGTTTGACTGTTTCAAAACCAACAAGCTGCAGTTCTAGCTCTTGTTTTTCAATCTTTGTACCGGAAGATGAGTGTTTCAACTATTTCTTTTATTTTATTATGGTCTTGGCCAAATAATTTTTATCAAAAATTAATATACAATCGTATATACAATTGTTATCAAATGGGTTTAATTGAGATTAGCTGTAGATGTATATTTTTGTTTAGTGATGCCTGTAGAAATCATTACATTAGACCGATATAAAGGTTTATGTTAGACTTTAGTTTTTATTTGTACTAGCATAAATCCCGTGCGATGCACGGGTTCCCATTAATATTTTAAATTTTTTATTTATCTAGTTATATTATATTTTTAAAATATTTATATAAATATATAATGATTATAAATTTATAATAAAAATAATAGAATAACATGTGGTCATAATTTAGTAGAATAAATAGATTATTTATAGTAGTTTAACAATTTAGTAGTTTAGCAGATATATAACACTATTATTTATATCTTTTAATAATAGGATAAGTTGTATTCGTAGTTTAGTAGGATAAGTATACTATATTTAGTATTAGTTTAATAATTTAGTAGTTTATTAGATATATAACACTATTTATCTATTTTTGTAATAATCAAAATTAGGGAATTATCATTGAACCAAACCGTTGAACCAAATTATCTCTATTCCGGCTATTATAGTATACTATAGATTCCTAGTTTTTTAATATTCACCAGTTTCTAGAAATTGAAACATATGGGAATTGTAATAAAAAAATTCAAAACAGAAAGAATAAATATGTATTTAAAAGAACAATTTTTCTCTAATACACATATAGCTACGTAATAAAAATTATGTGACAAATTTTAATTGGTCTATAACTTTTAAATGTTGATACAGTAAAACCTCGATAAATTAATACCTTTGGGACCATGAAAAATTATTAATTAATGGAAATATTAATATATCGATAAATTAATAATTTATTAATTTATCGATATATTAATAATTTAATAATTTATGGAGATATATTATTTAAAATTTTATAACGTATGCAATTCTCAAAATAATAATTTATTTTCATTTATTGAATACTTAAAATAACATTAAGAAATATTTATTAATTTAAGTAAATTGAAAGAATTCACTTATTTAATTAGACTACATAATGTCCCTGAAGTTCTCAAAATGGTTCAAGCCTCTTATTTACCACAACAATAAAAGAACCTTATTTAACTAAGTTACTTAATTTCCTCTTGTAACATGAACATACTAAGCGAGAGCTCCATAATACATTAAGAAAGATTTAAAATGAAGTATAAGGCGACATCAATTCTAAAAAGAAGCATGTTACAATTGAGGCTTACTATAAAAGTGCATCCTAGAAATCTATAATTTTGATATAATATGTAATTATTAATTTATATATTATATGAGACTTATATGTATTAATAATAAAATATTACCTTATAAATTTAGCGAATTATTAATTTAGCATAAATGGCCCGACTCGGGGTTACAAGAAATTATTAATTTAACGAGGTTATTAATCTATCGAGTATTAGTTTATCGAGGTTTATCTGTATATCCGTTCCCCATTCCACCAATGAAGAAAAGAAGAAAAATAAAAAAATAAATAAGAGTTAATGCTCGGTGGGCCCGGAGATATTATGACCATTCACAATATTTGTCTTAAAAGATATAGTAGATACATGAGAATTTTATGACAGCTGACATAAAAAGGGGTAACAAATCTAGCGGATATATGGAGGCGAAATTTCCTTTCGAACTGAGGTTTTTTTATCGCTAGGTCAGTGCTTCAACTATTTTTTATTTTATTATTCAAGATAATCTAGGCCAAATAATTGGTATTGAAATTCTTGTATACAATCATTGTTTGGTATGGTGTAACAATTACTTGTCTAGACCGGATCCTTATACTAGTAATTTGTTTTTTATATCATACTTGAAGCAGGCTAAAACACTGATTTATGGTAAATTTTAATGTGGGGTGTTTGTAATTTCACTTGATTTGTTTTAATGTACCCTTTTGAAATTTTGTAATTTCACTTGATTTATTTTAATGTTCTTTAGAGATGTTGAAGATTAGCTAGCGAGCATCACATTAACACTAAAGTAACAAAACCCAAAATAATTAGTAGTCTTTCAACATATAAATTTAATCGCTCTGTATTGGTGACAGCAAAAACTTGAAAACTTTGAACAAAGTTATTCCTATTTTCATTTCACTCACCACCAAAATCACGATTCCCCAACGCCTCTCAACTTCCATGCAGACCACGGCCGATGCCCTTACTAGTAGAATCTTACTGAGAGAATGAAGGCAAAGGCAAATTATGACTTGATAAAGAGGCTGTGCAAGAGATAGGAGAGTGAGAGAGGGCTAGTATTGGAGGTTGATTTTTGTTTTTTATTATAGTGTGTGGGCGAGAGAGAGAGGGAGTACTAAGTGCTAGGTTAACGTGCATGATATAATTAATTATTAGGTTAATAGGATTAATTTTGGTACGGGTTATTCGGTCGGTGCTGCTGTGCTGGCATGAGCCCCGAACACGACCAATTTAGTTCGGTTTTTTCAGTAAGGCAAATATATACAAAACCGAACTTAGAGTTAGCAAACTGTTTTGACTAGTTTGATTTGGTAAGTTTGTCCGTTCTTCGGTTTACGTGTTGTGTCGGTGTGTGTCCATTGAAAAAGAGAGGTACATATCTATTGTGTATAAATAGGACTGCAATAGCTACTTCTGGCTGCAGGAACAGGTTAATTTTATCTCGTAATACTTTTGTTGGTGTGTACTAGATAAAACAGCTGAGACAACGGTCGATTCAATTTAGAAATTTATGCTATTTTGATTGTTTTCTATCTCTATATTTCGCTAGATATTGTTTGATAAGACATATGAATTACCAAGTAAAGGTTTGAAAGGGCTTGCACAGAGTATATTTTATAGATTTTCTTTCTTACGGTTAAGGAGTTTGGAGATACTTCTAAGTGGGAAATAATGATTTTAGATTATGCTTTCTATATAGCTGTGCTTTTTTATTGGTTTTAATGCTTTCATTGAAATCATGTAGGAGTCTATTTATTGGTTGTGACACGGAAAGTATTTTTACTTTGGAGTTTTTTTTATTTGCGGTTTATTCACAGGAGAACTCCATGTTTGGAAAGACATTTAACGATTTTGTGTAAATAGCATAGAATTGTAATCAACATAATACAATATTAATTTTGAATGTAAGGGTGTTTTTAGTCATGTAATTGCATTGCTGCTTAAATATTCCTGGTAGCATTGTTTATCACAAAGTTTTATGTAATTTTTTGGCTGCTATCTGCTACTTTAGCTGCGAACATGCCTGTCTTCTATCCAACTTTGTGCCTGCTTTATCAGTAAAACCCTTTGAGCATTTGAATGGACTAATACAAGAAAATGGACAGAAACTTTAGAGATTAACTTGTTTATTGGTTATTTAGTAAGGTTTTGACTAATTTTTCTTTATCTTGAGTAACAGCATTGGTCTTCGTACCTTGGTCATCACTTGTGATGCATTCATAACCTGCTACCATGCTGCCAACTTTGAAGGGTTAGTATATCTTTCCACTTACACCAATACCAGTTTTTTTCTGAGTGGCAGTTTAAAAATTGCTTGTACTGCAGATGACTTCTGTAAACTCATATGTAGAGTTATACAACATAATTGCACATAATTCTTTGCTGCTATGCACATTAGTTGTTCTTAAGTGTAATTTAGGAACAATGATGCGCAATGGCCAAGTGGGGAAACTTGACTCCTATTAGTTTTCCAAAAATTCCAAACCATCAACTTATATTAGTGTATTTCTGATAGACGATATTGTGTTTCTAATATTAACATGAGGAAATTTTCTTAAAAAAGTTCGTACACATGTTATTGTTCAAAACACAGTGTTTTCCTGGTGTCGTCCATTAGTTTTGGTGTTTCTATTAGCGATTGCAACCTACTTTGATTATAAAGATGACACTCAAAAGGTGTCTGGTGCAGGTGTGTGCGATGCCTGAGACATCTAAAAGATGACTATTATGTCATTAAAAGGAAGCTTGGGACATTCCTTCAGGTGAGTACACTCCATCTTTCCTTTACGCATAGATTTCATTCTTTAACCAGTAGCAATTTGAGCCAACATCTACATCCTTTTCAGATTCTAAGATCAACTCTTGTACTTGTATACAGCACATCACTTTGAGACATTTAAATTTGTAATTTGACTAGTTTTGAATCAAGTTAAATTCTTTTTTTGCTAATTAAGTTAAATTCCTATTCAATATTTAGCACCAGTGATAGTTTTGTAACTAAAGTTCTCACGACATCATGTGAATCTTAATTGCGTAAGTATCTTTATTCGTCTTTCAAAGGTATATTGGATCCTTTAAATCAGAACATCAAAAGCTAGGCAGTATTACAACTATGTGAATTCATTATGAACCAATATGCTTTTACTAAATCATATGTATTTGGGATTGCAACATTTCTAGTATTGTCTGTATTTAATATTTGCCACTCACTTTTCATTTCCTACTTCTCTTTCTAAAAAAAATCCTTATGTGTTAAATGCAGCTGGAGAATCAAATTCTAGCTGCTGGGGGAAATATCCAATCATTGAGTATCCCCGTGAAAAAACGAATAGGACTTTAATTCCTAAACGTCAGAGAGTTTACGGGGATTGACGTCTATTGTATGTTAGTGTTCAGGGATTTGGTTGAGAAGCCCCATGTAGATCTTCAGTGCTGAGCAGTGAAATTTAGAATTCTTGAATATTCTAGCTGGGGGAGTTTTTATTTGGTGGTGTACTTTCAGAGTGATGTTTTATTGTTGTGCTGAACTTTGTTTCTTATTTAGCACGAGGATTGATTCAACTTTTGCGGTGACAATAATGTTATTATCGCCTTTAAACTATTAACTGTTAAGGCAAGACCTTTCTGCAACTCACTTTTTTCGCAAGTCGCCACAATTTAGAGATGTTTTTCTGAGGTGATTCAGTTAGTTGTAAGCCTATGAACTCTTATGTTGAGACTCAGTAAAATTGAGCAAATTGTGGCGTAAACTGCACCTTTCTCTTCCATAGATATCATACATACGAAGTTAGATGGAAGTCGCATTGATGGCCCATAAAATGTTAAAGAGCACAAGATCTTATTCAGGACTTCCTTTTCTTTTGTGAGCTGTTAGATGAAGCCTCTTTTAGGATCTTATATTCTAACACTCCCCCTCGCTCGAGAGCCTATTTATGGGTTAAAGAGTGGATCATATGGATGGCAATCGGGTCGGTCGAAACGGGTTTATCAAAAATCAAACCCAAACCCGATTATTTTTCTTGAACCTGAACCCGAACCCGGAAAACCCCGTGGGTTCGGTTCGGGTTCGGGTTTGTTGATCAATATCAAATTGCACCTTAATTTGTACAAACAATTTTTGGAGTTGAATTAGAGGGTTCAGAGAAGACAATGGATCGTACCTCTATAAATAAATTTTATAGTGAAATAATGGAATAATCTTGACCTTTAGTATACTTGTATGAACATGGTTGCTAAAAACATATTTTAACGAATTTAATAGAATAGATTGTAAAAGTATAATTTTTAAAATATACTATATTCTATATTATATTACTACTTTTAAAATTAAAAATATTATTTATGTATTAACACGGGTTTCGGACCTGGTTCGGGTTCGGGTGGGAACGCAACGGGTTTCGGATTTTCGGGTCAGGTTCGGAACGGTATGCCTTAAACCCAAACCCGACCCGAAAATGGTTTGGGTTTAAAAATCAAAACCGAACTCGAATCCAAACCCGAGATATTCGGGTTCGGTAAAACCCAATCGGATCGGTACAGATCGGGTATCCATCGGTTCGGTACAAATTGTCATCCCTAGTGGATCACGGAGTCCATATTAGGGATACTAATTTATCTTTCATGTCCATAATAAATTGTGAGAAATATTGGGGGTGACAGAGAAAACCGGAATCTATACTATATTATTATAAGCGAAACATGGTTTGATCAGCATTATCCTTCTTGATTGCAGATCCAAGATTGACTTCCTTAAGATTTTTCTTCAATTTATGAAAGTGTCACAACCTTCATATTGCAAGGAATGCAATCAAACTTATCACAGAAAGAATATGGATCTTCAGCTTCAGCCTCATTGTACTTACATGCTCCAAACTTTGGCTCACTAACAGCCTTTTTACAAAGGTGAGTTAGGTGATTTGTTGAGCCACATTTCTGACATTACTTCCTTGGAGCATCTGCAACATAGGCATAATTGTTGCTCTTGTTTACACCTATTTTTCCATTTCTTTTCTTTTTCTTCTTCCCAGTATTTTCAGTTTTGATCGCTTTTATTGGGGTCTTAGTAGCTTGACTCACTACAGGCTTCTTCTCACATTCAGTGATGGGAGTGGATTACGCATCTTTATTTTGTCTGTCTTCATCTGCAATTTCCTGCTTGATTTCCAACTCTACTTCACTGAAGTTTACTTCACAAGTTTTAAACAAATGTGCATTTACTATTTTCAGCATCACAGGAACATCTTGGTTCTCAATTTCTTTTACTTTGTCAGCTTCAACTTTTTTGTGAGAATTCAAGGTCTCATAGTCCAAACCAATAGCTATGTTAGCACATTGTTTGTTTTAGAAATGATACTAACCAATCAACTGAGATGCATTCTTGAATGATTCGAG